>NC_135624.1:65497583-65799250 GCF_053574225.1 Canis aureus
CATCATTGGCAAACAGTCCTTATACAAGAGATATTACAGTTTGCTAGTAGTGGAGATACAGTGTGTGTAAAATCAACTCTACTATCTAGGAACTTACTTCTTTAATAAGACAGCCAAAGTATGTGTATAAATAAACATTATTATGGGGTAAAAAGTGTAGAAGGTAAAGGGAGGGGGAAAAAAGCTGTAAGGAAGAGGAAGTAGAAGAGAACTTCCTAATTAACACCAATTCCTCTTTCCCCAACTGGAAAGATTCTTGTACTACATTATAGGACAAATGAAGAGAGACCAACATAAGGACATGTACTCATAAAAATACAAAAATAATCTTTTATTCATAGGCCAACTAAGTAACGAGCATATCCTGCTCTACCATGTCCTGAGCTAAGATAATTCAGATTAAATCCTAAAATGTGTTTTCCCCTTGAAACCATAGTCATTTTTATTACATTTGTACAGAAAAAAGAATTTCATTTTGAACCACAGCGAAGTTCTAGAACATTAAAAATGGTGAGAATAAAAAAATTCACATAAATATTCTGAAATGTTTTCTTTAAATGAAATGTAAAAATAATTTCCATGAAAAGAGAGAGATAGAGGGAAAGGTATGTCCTTATTAAATGTAATCCTTAAGGAAAATAACCTATCAACGTTATCACTAATTCAAAGCATGGCAAGTTATAATTACACTATTTTGGAAGTATTGTTTTCACTAGATGGGTATTTTGTGAAATGGTGCTTGCACATCAAATTCTTTTCTAATATAAAGAACCATCAAAATGCAAGGACCTTAGAAATCACCAGCTTCAGTTCATTGTTACAGATGAGAAAACAGAAGGACAGGTCTGTTATTTAAATAGTAGGTTTCTAAAAATCTAGTATTAAGGAGACTAGTTATTTAATTAATTAGTTCAATATCCTTTCTACTAGAAGATTCCATGCTGGAATAAAAAGGTTTTTTTTTTTTTGTTTTTTTTTTTTCCCCACTCTGCTCTAAAAAAGATGACTTCAAACTCTATATTTAGGGACAATGTTTGAACCTACTGTCCAATAAATAAGTAAATAAATAAATAAATTAATTAATTAATAAACACTGAAGCCTCTGAATTATGCAGAATAAAATACATAGTATGTCTATGAAGTATTCTTGTTGCTCTGAAAATAACCTAACAGAGCCCTTAGAAATAATTTCCAGTTTATAAAAATTAATAAGGCAAGTATTAGGAACAATTTAAATCAGTGTTTCTCAATCTTAGCACTACTGACATTTCGGATTGGATAATTTCTTGGTTGTGGGCTGCCCTGTATATTTGAGATGTTTAGCAGCATCCCTGGCCTCTACCCACTAGAGCCAGTAGCAACTCTTCACAGGTTGTGACACCAAAAAACCTCCTAACATTGCCAAATATCCCCTTGGAGAAAAAATAGAAATGAACAAAAGACCCTGGAGGGTGATAAATTGAGAACCACAAAGTTAAATAGGATAAAACAGACATAACTAAAATGTAGAATATATTTTTTAAAAAAAAGAGTAAAAGGGAAGAACTGCTCTAAATTAAAGAGACACCAAAGACATAACTAGCAAAATTATATAGACCTTACATGAAATTTTTAAGACAAGTGAAGAAATTTGAATATGAACTGGGTTTTAGATAGTATAAAGGAATTATTCTGGTTAGGTATGAAAATGCTCTTTTCTTTTAGAGATGCATACTGCCATATATAGTAATAGAGTCATAAATGTGCCATAAAATATTTCAGGAAAACAAAGTTGTGTGGCAAATTCTTGATAATGTTGAATCTGAGAAAAAGATTTATAGTGGCTTTATCATACTTTATCTGCTTTTGTGCAAGTTAAATCTTTTTGGTTTTTAAGGATTACAGGTGATGTTTTTCTACAGAGGTTGCTTTTGTTTAAAAAAAATCATTATTTAACAGTAATACTATTTATTCAGATTAACAAAGTAATTAAAATTCTTTTACTTTCTTCCCAAAATAAACTTAACACAATCAACAATGAAAACCAAGGTCTTTTAACAAAGGTCATGGCTAAAGGAAATGCTTATGCCATTAATTGTACTTCCAAACCTTCTATAGTAAAACACAAAGTCATATAAAAGTTTAGAAACTTAGGGCCGTCTGGGCCAACTGTGAACATCAGCATCACATTTCAAACTAACTCCCTATCAAAACATAAATTATCACTGCTGTATTTATTAAAGAGCAGTCCATCTTGTAATAAACTGGCATTTATTTCAAAGGATAAAGATATAGTATATTCTGATTGAGACATCAAATATTTACAAATTTAACAATATTTAGTAAATTTAACAATATTCAACTTAAAAATATTCACTACCAATAACATACAATGTGCAAGAAGCAGTAGGGCAGCCAAGGAAGAAAGGAAATACAAAAATGATTTTATTATAATTAATGCCTTCTACAAATATACAATATGGAAAGGCAACCCTATGTGTGAAGAACTAACTATACCAAAGAAGACTGAGAAACAGTACTAAATAGACCTAATAGAGTGATTGTATAGAAAAAGGAAAAAAACAATTCTGAATGAGAATGGTAAATAGAATAATGCTTTTAAGAAAGATATGGCCTTTCAATATTGTGCTGAGCTCAGATTTTATATGGTAGGTTACTGAAGGACTTAAGTATTAAGCTAAATAATCAGGTTTTTTTTTTTTGTTTTTTTTTTGTTTTTTTAATTTGAGAGAAAGATGCAGGAGTACAAGGGTGAGGGGTAGGGGTGTGGAGCCCAACTCCAGGCTTGAACTCATAACCCCTAGATCAAGACTGGAGCCAAAATCAAGAGTGGGATGTATAATCAACAGCCCTCAGACTCCATCAACAGTCAATTTTTGGAAACACAATTAGAGATCATGTGAAAGATGGTTTTATACATATGTGACAACAGAGACAAAGAATCAATTTGTAACTTACTTACTTCAACACATCAAATGAAAGATTATGGAAGGTAAGGATGAGAAAAAAGAGTCAGTCTCTGAAGATAAGCATACTTTAAAAAATGAGAATGCTAACCACTCCAGAATTTGGACTTCTTGACCTTTAACATTCCCCATCTTACATCCCATCCCTATTCACTAGTTCCTCCTTTTGTTGTTCTGAAAATTACCCTGTCCATTTATCATTCAACTTAAAGCTGGTAATCTGAATTTCAAGTTGATACTATATATTTCAAGAAAATATAATCTAGGTCATGATTATATTACAAATGTTTTTTAGAATAATAAAGAATTCTCACACTTGCTCCAGGAAAACAGAGTATCTTCAAAATACATCATACTTAAAATTTGAAGATGTCTTAATCCAGTCAATGCAGAACAATCCCTCCAAAACAATGTTTATGATAAACTTTTTATATTGTGTATGATTTTTACATTTAGTAAATGTCAGTATTTGATTTTTATGACCAACTTTATCATTTCAATGACAAACAGTGGGTTTTAAAGACACAGATCATAACTTATACTGTTTCACCTACCAAAAATAAAGTTTCATTAGAATGATCTGAGTTGAGGTCATCACCATGGACTGAATTACATAACTTAAGTATTGTCACTTATTCAGTGATATTCAGAACAGGCTATGTAAATCTAATTCAAAGAAATAATAGTTTCTTCTCTTTTGTACCTTAACCCAAAACCTAATAAAATTTCTTTGATCCATATTTTCTGTAGTCTTAAATAGGGTAAATTTTAGCTAACATGTTATAATTCTTAAAAAAGTAAAGTACTCCAAAATTAATACATTTGGATATAGTTTTTCTGTACTATTAAAATAAAACCTTCAGTACAATCCAACTGAACAGTAATCTAACAGTGAAATAAAATAACATAAAATAAAAGCCACTTAAAGTTTTCTTGTAAAAAGAATATCAATTAATAATATGAATCCTCATGGTGTCAGTATCCTGAGGTATATGAATCCTCATGGTGTCAGTATCCTGAGGTTCAACTAAACTGAACCTGATTAAAAGTAAATTCAGCTTTCAAAAAAATCTACTGATTTATTTCTGCATTCCTTCATTCATACTCATCTACTCATCCAATAATTTTTAATTAAGATGTAGGAATGTGTTAAAAACCAGCAAAACAATGGTTAACATGGCACTGTTCTCACAGTTAATACAAAATATGCCTTTTTTCTTAAGCTTCAAAGTACTTATCTGCCTACAACAACTCAGTGTGAAATTATCATTCAATATAAAAATTTTAACATTAATTATAAACTTTATAAAGGGAACAAATTATGAATGTTTAAAGTAAGTAAAATTGTATGGAATTGCCACATCTAGAGTTTGTAAGTGGTTTTTCTATAACAGAATTAAGGTTACAGATTTAAAAAGATTTACCCAAACTCTAGCTATCAATAATATGATAAATTACAAATGTAACCTGTTTCTAGATTTACCATTATTCATCAATTATCATAAAAACAGCTCAGAATAAAATGATTCCTATGAGATAGCTTTAAAATGAATATGCAGATATACAAAACTCATTCTCAGATACAAATATAGAGTCATAACTTGGTGGAATTTGAGCATTCCAAGGACATAAAGTGTAGAAAGTTTGTAATGTGAGCAGTTAATAAGAGAATTAAAAATCAGATTGATATCAGATTCCCCAATATACTCTAAGATGCTAGAAGACAACTGTACAACTAAAATTCTAAAGTACAATTATTTTGAAAGTAAAATTCTAAATGGTAGAATAAAATAATTTTAGATAAGTAAGCAAATTAAGGATTTTAAAAACCACAAATATTTCTGAATTTAGAGGATGTAGGCCTTCACAACAAAAATGAATCCAAGAAAAGGATGAATCCAAGAAAAGGATAGCCTTGGAAAAGCAGCTGGAAAAGAAACTAGTATAATACAACCCTATCTGTATCATCTCAAGTAGTTGTTAATAAATGATTCCTTAAGTTAGAAAAGTAAAAACATATTATAACATAAACATATTACTAAAATATCAGTTTAAAAAACAGGAAAGCCAAGATTGAATAATATAATGCTATAAGCCTATGTTCAGCAAGGAAATCAACTAGTTAAAGAAACGGTTCACTTCAATTCAATGCCTGCTGAAAAAGAGAAATAAAACACATAGTTTTTAAAGTGGCTAGGAAGCAAAGAAAATTCAATAAATTCAGCTAAAGACAAGGGGCGGTAGGTGGGGGCAGCAGAGGGCAGTGATAACAATAGGAAAAGACATCTTCACAATAACCTCCAAAGTTAGTAAAATGACCAAAGAAAGACCAAAAAACCAAGTTACTATAAAAGCAAGTAGGAAAACTACTCTTATTTGAAAAAATGGCACACAGATTAAGATTTAAAAATTAAAAAAAAAAAAAAAAGAAAAAGAACCCCTTCTACTATACTCTATCATAACAGAAGACCTAAAATTTTTAGTCATAAGGCTAAAAACAGAAGCATGAAAAAGCAAACGTGGTCAAGGGTGCTATTTAATACCAGTCACGGAACTCAAGGCAAAAAGTCTTGAGAAATATCTTGAGAAAATACCTTGAGAAAAAGGTATTTTTATCATGATAATAGATTTAATAACCAGAATGTGTAAAATTTTATATACCTAACAATATAACAATGAAATATATAAAGTAAAAATACTGGAAATAAAAGCACCTGGAAAATTCACACAACTTAGCTGGAAACATTTCACATACCTATGCCAGAAAATGAGGAGAGCAAGTAGATTACACAAGGATATGGAGGATTCAGAAATAGATTCATTCATAAACTATACTTATGTATCAAAATAGTAAGGTATATCATGAACAGAGAATAGTCTTTTACAGCAAACAAAAGCCTGACCATACTTTAAAACAAAGAAAAATCTCAAAAGATTAAAAAAAAATACAAGTTATATTCTTGGTCAATAAAGCTAAGAGAAACTAAAATTTAACAATAAAATAATACTTAGAAATTTAAAAAGAAAAAAAAAGCCTACTAATTTACTCTCAGAATACAGGGAAAATTAAATTAAAATTGTAAGCATATGAAATTTCCTATGAAATTTGGCCATACTTGTCCTTAAAGAAAATTTTAGAGCTTTAGATTAAAAATACATAAAACAAAAATCTTCAAAAATAAAATCCAAGTCAAAATATATCAATATAATTTATAATAATGAAATGAAGAAATTGAGAAGAGATACAGAAGTAATTAATAAAGCCAGTAACTGCTTCATGGGGAAGTCTAGCATGAAAGAGACAAGCCCTTGACAAGTCTGATTATAGAAAATGAGAGAAAAAAACATGAGTCATTAAAATCAGAAAACTAAGCCAAATTTTAAGTCAAGTAATAGGAAAAGTCTAAACAAAATGGATGGGTTTCAAGAAACGGTAGAAACAGAATGTATTAACAGAAGAAATCTTAAGGGTAGTCATAGATCTATCTTTTACAAGGAACAAATCATTATTATATTATTTACGAAGCCCAGAAAAAAGATGGGAGACTCCCTAGCTCATAAGCATAAATAACCCTAGTAGCAAACCTGAACAGGAAAAGCAAAATAACTAAACAAAATCTTAACGAAACACATCATTAGAAAAGAAAATTCAGCAGTTGTATAGAGTATCATACAACATATACAAGAAAAGGAATAAAGAAAGTACTGAGAAATACAATTATTTGTACATACAGAAATAGTGATCTTCCTTGCCTAGAATGCTTTTTCCAAAGCTTTCATTCTTCAGGTCTTAATTTACATTTTACCTTCTCAGATTGTACTATCAAAGAAATACTCTACTCATCTCTCTACCACACCACTAATTTTATTTCCTCCACAATATCATCACAGCCTAAAATTATCTTGTTCTTGGGTATCTGTTTATTATCTCTTCTCCAATTAAAGACAGAAGCCATTCAGATTTAGCACTATCACCAGTGTGTGGCAAAGTTCCCGGCATAATGCAATATCCAAATAAATACTTGCAAAATAACTGTTAAAAATGATAAACATCATAACCAGTAGCAGGTAGATGTATTAATGTAATTCACTACATTAAAATTTAGAAGTAAAAAGATCATGTATCCTCTTAACAAGAACACATAATAAAATGCAATATTCATTACCATGAAAATACTTGTTAAATCAAGAAGGAAACTTTTGTTCCAGATAATACGCTTTCCAGAAATCTAAGCCACATATAAACGTTAAAGTTTAAAAATTGGAAGGATTAAATCAGGAAAGATGCCCAAATCAGAGCTAGTAGTAAACAGATCTGGAAACCTAACCAATGCAATATGACCAATAAAACAAACAAACAAAAAATCCCCTAGAGACATATAATACAGAAAAAAAGGAAACAACAAAATGCCATCATTTGCAGAAAGCATAATCATCCTTCTGGAAATTTCAAGAAAATCCACTGAAAACTAAGTAAATGGTAAGATCAACACACAAAAATCAGTAGATTTCCTAGATATTAGCAATCCACTGAAAACTAAGTAAATGGTAAGATCAACACACAAAAATCAGTAGATTTCCTACATATTAGCAATAACCAATTGAAAAACAACATGTAAACTGGAAGGAAAGATGTAATTCACAATAACAACAAAACTACAAAATACCTAGGAATAAACCTAACAAGAGAAGTCTAAGACCTACATGAAAAAAAAACCGTAAAACTTTACTAAAGGACATAAAAGAACACCTGAAGAAATGGAGAGGCATACCATGTTCCTGGATGGGAAGATTCAATAGTGTAAAGATGTCAATTCTCCCCAAATTAATCTGTAAATTCAATGCACTTCCAATCAAAATCCCAGAGGGATTTTTAATGGAACTTGACATGTTGATTCTAAAGTTCATCTGGAAGAGAAAATACACAGAAATTGCCAAAATTTTTTTGAAAAAAAGACAATGGGGAGGGGTGCCCTATCAGATGTTAAATGTAAAATGAAAATAATTAAAACAATGGAGTATTAAATCCAGAAAACACATAGAGATGATACTTCAAGTCAGTGGGGAAAAAAGACATATTGTTCAATAAATTATTTTGGGAAAATGGTTAGGAAATTGGACAAAACAGATCCCTACCACAGGAAAAAAAAAATATATATATACTTATATAAAAATTCCAGATGAATTAAAATCTACCAGAAATATAAACCTAAAGAAGTCATAGAGAAAAAAATGAGACTTCACTAATATAAGAAGGTTTTCTGGAAAAGACACAAAACCTAAAAGCTAGGAAAGAAAGAGTGATAGATTTTGACAGTAGAAAAATGAAAAATCTAAAGATTCCATAAAGTAAGACAAGTACAGATTAAGAGAAAATATCACAAAATATGATGTGTATATAGTATAAACAGAATTATAAAGAAATTCTAAAATCTCAGTAAGGAAAAGACAAACCCCACAATGGGTAAAATCCTAGGAGTAGGCAATTTATGGGCGAAATAACAAATGACCAGTAAATATGCTAAATTTCATTGGGATTCAGGTGAATACAAGTTAAAATGAGGCATTTTTCAACTACTGACAGAGAATGTCTAATGTTTTAGAGGGTAATTTGGCAGAATGTATAATTAAGATTTTAAAAATACAATTTTCCTTTTAAGAATTCAGTTACAGAAATACTTGTATAAATAAGCAAAAAAATACATCCAAGGATATTCATCACAGTATTGATTATAACAGAAAACAACTATCAGTAATCCACATACCCAAAACAGAATGGTTAAGATAAACTATATTATGAAATAGTAAATACCTATCTGCAGAATAAAACAGATCTAGATATAACACCCTATACCACAACTGTCTAATGCACTTGTCTGCTCATTCTGTCCCACCACTTTTCATCTTTTTAGCCTTCACTAATTACCTTCATGAAACTTACCAATAGTAACATTTTCCTCCAATTTGTTTATTATCTTCTTATTTGAACATCAGTTGCTTGGGCAAGGACCCTATTTTTTTCATTGCTAGCCTTAAACATTAAGTACTTAAAAATACTTACTGAACAAATTTGATATTAATCCAGAAAGAAACCTACATTACATTAGGTGAAAAATACAAGCCACAGAAAAGCAAACATAGAAAGTATCCGTTTAAATTGATTTAAAACCAAAATGCATGCAAGTGCAAGAATACAAACAAAATATTTCCATATGTAGAAACCCAAGTTATTAACAATGGTAACTGAAGAGTGGTATCAATGAGAGAATTTACCTTTTTACTTGTACTTCTATATTGCTTACCTTAAAAGAAAAAAAGACCACATAGTTTTCTAAGGTATGATTTTAGGAAAGAATTTAAAAAAAAATTTCAGATCTTTAAACTATCAGGAAAAAATCTAATCATTTCCGTATTTCTAACAAAATTCCAAAAGAGCTATCATAAAAATCTGTAATATTTTTAGATACACAGAATTAACTTACTAGTTTATGTAATTTAGTTTGAAGTATGCATATGCAACCTAATTATTTTTAAATGACTGAAGACCTAGCAAAATCAAGTCATAGTAAGTATCAGTTAAAGCAACTGCTTGTTTCTCAAAAGAAGCACAATCAGAAAAATATATACTCTTCCTTCATTAATTTTCCTTCTGTAACAAATTAAACTGTTTTGAAAGTCAGGTTTATTGAAGTATATATAATTTAGAATAAAAATCACTTTTTTAGTTGTACAAACCTATGAATTTTGACAAATTCATAGTTATGCCATTACCAACACAATCAAGATAATTATTTATCACTCAAAAATTTCTCTTGTCCCTTTGTAGACAACTCCCTACCACTACCCTCTGCCACTAGCAAACATGACATTTTCTGTTACTTTTAGATTTTTTTTTTTCCGAAAATGAAATGGAATCATCCAGACTTCTGATTGCAACTTTCACAAATGCATAATGTCTTTGAGATTCACTGGTGCTATAGGATGCATCAGTAGTTCATTCCTTTTTATTAGCGGATAGTACTCCATCATCAGGATGTATCGCGATTTGTTTAGATACTCCCCAGTTAATGAATCTGAGTACAAGACCTTACATTATAAGCATGTTTTAATTTCCCTTGGGTAAATACATGAGATGGCTGTCATATGACAACTGTATATTTACATTTATAAGAAACTAACAGACTTTTTTATACATTGTTCAGATTTTTAAATAATATTTTATTTATTTACTCATGGGGGAGGAGGGCAGAGACACAGCAGAGGACGAAGCAGGCTCCCTGCAGGGAGCCCGATATGGGACTCGATCCCGGGACTCCAGGATAACACCCTGAACCCAAGGCAGGCACTAAACCGCTGAGCCACCCAGGGATCCTCCAGAAACTAACAGACTTTTCCAAATGACAGCAGCATTTTACTTTTCCATCTGCAATGTATGAGCTCTAGTTGCTCTGGCTTCTCACTAGTGTTTGGTATCTTCAGTTTTTTTTTTTTTCCTTTCTTTTATTCCTCCTCTCTATTCTACTAGGATAAAACCATTCTATGACTTCACAATGCAATTCCTTAATGGCTGATGATACTGATCACCTTCCCTCTTTTTTGCCATCAGTGTATTTCTTCAATAAAAGATCTGTTAAGAACATTTTCCCCACTTTTTGCTTAGTTGTTTTCTCATTATTGAGTCATGAAAACTCTTAACATATTCTTAACACAAATCCTTTATCAGACATACATACGGTTTGCGAATACTTTGTGCAAGCTGGTAGTTTATCTTTTCAGTTTCTTTTCAGTATATTCTGAAGAACAAAGCTTTTTAAATTTGATATAACCCAAATTACAATTTTTTCTTTTATGTTTGTATTTTTTGTGCCCTATCTAAAATAGTTTGGCCTGATCCAATGTCACAAAGATTTTCTATGTTCTCTTCCATAAGTTTTATTGTTCTTTTATACCTAGGCTTATGATCCAATTCAAGTTAATTTTTCTTTAAAGTGTAAGGCATGAATTGAAGTTCCTCCCATAAAAAGACATACAAATGTTTCAGCACCATTCATTGAGAAGACTACATTTTTTCTATTGAGAAAAGGTGCCGGGCAGCCCAGGTGGCTCAGCGGTTTAGCACGGCCTTCAGCCCAGAGTGTGATCCTGGAGGCCCGGAATGGAGTCCCACATTGGACTCCCTGCATGGTGCCTGCTTTTCCCTTTGCCTCGTCTCTGCCTCTCTCTCTCTCTCTCTCTGCATCTCTATGAATAAATAAATAAAATCTTTAAAAAAATATATTTCTCTTAGATGTAATATTTAGGTTATTTATTTTTGAGTGAAAGTTGTAGTCTGTGTTTTTCACAGAATTTGTCCATTTCATTTCAGTTAAATTTGTTGGCAAAGTTATCCATAACAGAATATCCTTATTCTTCCAATGTATAAGGGTGGAATTTGTGGTGATATACTTTTTTTTAACTGCTGATATGGGTAACCTGTGTGTCTGTCTCTCTCTCTCCTTCCCCCTCAGTCTGATAAAAACTTTATCAGTTTTAATGATTCTTTGAAAGAATCAACTTTCAGTTTTATTTTCATTATTTTTGTTTTCAATTTCATTGATTTCTATTTTTATCTTTACTAATATTCTGCCTGCTCTAATATGTTCTTCTTTTTATAGTTTCTTAATGCAGAACTTTTAGATCACGGATTTGAAAACTTTTTTTTTTTAAAAGCAAGCATTTAAATTTCCCTCTAAGCACTGCTTTAGCTGCATACCACAAATTCAGATATACTTCATTCAATTCAAAATATTTTCTAATTCTTCATGTGGCTTCTCCTTGAACCATGTATTACTTTTAAGATTATTGTTTAATTTCCAAATACTTGGGGATTTTCCAGAGACCTATTTTTTATTTTAGTTTAATTCTCTTATGGTCAAAGAACTTTCTTTTGTTTTTTTGGAGCCCAATGTGGGGCTTGAACTCATGACCCTGAAATCAAAAGTTGGACGTTCAACCAACTGAGCCACCCAGGCACCCCTCAAAGAACATTTTTAACCAAAATAAAAATATTTTTGAAGTTCATAGAAATTTTAACTAAAGTTAATATAAAGTTCATTGACCAAAAGGCATACTGTACCAAAATCATATGCTTACAAATGGTTAAAATGGTAAATTTTGTTATGTGTATATTACCATAAAAAAATCAGGAAAAAATGATTAATTCCCAGATTTTACTATTCAATATACATCAAATTTAAGAAGGAAGTTAAAAGTCAATTTTTAAAAAAAAGACTGCTGATATCAATATTTACTTTAAATTCAATAAAGAGAAAAAAATATGAATGCTCCATTCCAAAAATCCTAAAATTTTGGAGGAGGAAAGTATCTTAAAGATAAGCTACTAAAAATGAGAACCTATTCTCATGGTTGAACACTTTTATCTTTATCTAACTCTGAAGTTTTACATTTTATTACTATCTAGCCTCTCTAATTCTATCATTTTTTATTATTCTCTATTAAATCTGTATTTAACTGCATTCTAAGGCCTAACTTTCACCTTTCATTCAGTCTATCTGTTCTCTTATGGATCATTTTTTCCTGTCCAGTTCACTATTAAATGTGCCCATCATCTAAAGTATATTCATTTTTTTGTTTTGTTTTTCAAAGCTTTTTCTGGTCAGGTCCTTCTGGAGCTTCTCTTCCTTGGCCAAGTCATTCAAATACTGATATGTTCCCTCCATTCCATCTTCAGCCTTTTATTTAACAACCTATTCTACTGATAACTTTGAAATATTTTTTTCTCCCAAACAGACTTCTCTGCTGAGCTTCAGTTCTGTATTATCTAAACTACTGGGTATATCTTTCTGGATACACTATAGATACCTCAATTAAGCCTATCTTAAAATATTATCTTTCTGTTTCTCTTCTTTATCTCCAAGAAAAGAAAACTCTTCTTCCCCCAGGATCTTTTTTTCCCTCAGAGGCAAGTATAGAGTCTTGCCCTTACTAGCTTTATCTTCTCATTTGTTCCACAGATCAAAGATAATACTTTACAGAGGGCAGCACACTCAAAGAGACTACTGTTACCCAAATGATTGAACCCTATCTCAAATTTCACATATATGCAATTTTTGTATATGTATATATATAGAAAAATATCTACATCTTAATCAAGCTCAAATAAAAATTAAAGGTCAGATTTCCAAGTATTCCAATTCTCTTTAAAATGTAAATCAGGTTTTATCATTCTTTTATTTAAAACCGTCCAATGGCTCCCATTTCACTATTTCAGTACCAAAGTCCTAATACAATATCTCAAGATGGCAAAAATTATTATGTTTCTGTCACTTAGGTAACCCAAACTCCAAGAACAGGATAGGTACTCAAAATATTTGCTAAATGAATAATTTCCACGGTTGAGTGAGATCCAACAGAAAAGAATACTCTTGACACATCAAACAATAGTGAGCACAAATAACATTAGAACACTGGAGACCTGCTCACTCAAACTGATATAAGTATATATGTACAATATTTGATAAATTACCAAAAAAGATCATTGCTGTCTATTACAACATATACTTTTCTCTACCTGCTAGTTTTACCTGAATCTAAGGATAGTATCTATATCTAGGATATAAGTAAAGTATGTATAAAATTCACATGCCAATCTTTTTCAAGCAAAGTAACAAGATTAAAAATGTATTCCTGGTCTTCAATTCTAAATGCTAGATATTATTATAAAGAAACTTCTTAAAGGCCACTTTCTAAAAAATTTATTATTTTTTTTAGAGAGAGAGAGAGAGATGGGGGGTAGAGGCAGAGGGAGATAGAGAAAGAGAGAGAGAATCTTAAACAGACTCTACACTAGTGTGGAGCCCAATATAGCACTCAATCTCACGGCCCTGAGATCATGATAAACAAAAATCAAGAGTCGGACACTTACCCAATTGAGCCACCCAGCTATCACTAAAGGCCAATTAAAAAAAAAAACTACCAGTAAATGATTTCATTGTGGAGGTCAAAAACAGCTACATAGAAGAAAACTGAAAACTCCAATTCTTAAAGGTATAGGTGTCTGTGGCTTGAAATACAATCATCATATACAGCTATGAGAGTACTTTATCTTCCACATCTTAAATTGAATGGAAGATGAACTTTGGAAAACTGTGCTAATGGGATCCCTGAGTGGCACAGCGGTTTAGCGCCTGCCTTTGGCCCAGGGTGCGATCCTGGAGACCCGGGATCGAATCCCACGTTGGGCTCCCGGTGCATGGAGCCTGCTTCTCCCTCTGCCTATGTCTCTGCCTCTCTCTCTCTCTCTCTCTCTCTCTGTGACTATCATAAATAAAAATTTAAAAAAAATTAAAAAATTAAAAAAAAAGAAAAAGGAAAACTGTGCTAATGACCCAAAACACTGATTTAGTGTTAAAGACATTAATTCAGAGGTACATATGAAGAATCAGAATAAAAGCATTTTATAAAATGTTAGAATGGGTAAGAATCAATCTTTTTCAAAATTACTTTATAAAACAGTAGACATTTAAGCAGTTCCACCATATCCTAACATTTATATTTAAGTAGCTTTTCTTTACTAAATCCCTGCTTATTTAGCACCTGACCTCAAGAAACATTTCCAACGACTGAAATATATTAAGAGCTTTCCATAACTAGGTTTGTGAAGTTTTTGTGGCATAGCCAGATAAAACACAGCATTATTCAAATGGCCTCTAGAAAGCATACTGCTCTTTGCAAGCTATCATTAAGTAACTCTCGTTTTGGAATAATTTTACTAGATATAAATAAAATCACAATTATGAAAATACATTCCCAAGGGAATTCATCATAACTTGCCCTGGTGTCCCCACTGAAATCTTACTTTTTAATTCACTGATTTTGTTGTCTGCTGGCAGACAAGAAGCAGTAGGCAAATGGTTTGATTCACAAAGTGTTTCCACAAAAGACCTGTCTCCATCGTAAGGAAAGGATTATTTTGCAGTTGATTTAAGTAAATATGAAATTAAAATACCTTAAATGACAAAGATTAAAATTAATTACCATTTGCATTATTAAAAGAGTCTCCATTGGGAATTTAAGAGATATTGTTTACCTAATTAATTTGGACATGAGTCTCAAAGATAAGATCAGTAACTCCTACTTGGTACGGTCTATGTCTATGCCATCTGTTTCCAACAGAGCACTTTACACATCAAAGGTCATACATAAATGCTGGTTAAATTTAACCTAAAAAGCACATTCTATTTCCTGCATTTAAAATGTCTGGAAGAGGGGCACCTCGGTGGCTCAGTCAGTTAAGCGTCTGCCTTTGGCTCAGGTCATGATCCCAGGATACTGGGATTAAGTCCCGATTGGATCCCTGCTCAGTAGGGAGTCTGCTTCTTCCTCTACCTCTCCCTTCTGCTTGTGCAGGCATGCTCTCTCTCTCTTTCTCTCAAATAAATAAATCAAATCTTTAAAATAAAATATTTTAAAGAAATTAATATTCATTTTTTCAGAAGGACATCTATAAACATACTGACTAAAATGCTCTGTTTTTCTGCTGGTTATTTAGAACTCAGGATGTATTCTGAGTAGCACCCTTTGAGCCACCAACTCCCCACCAGTCACTCTAAATTAAGCAGCTCTGAAATAGTTGTTAGATCTTGTGCTAACACATCCCATCTACAGTAAGATTTCTTGTTTAGAAGGTGGAAAAGCCGATATTATGCAAAAACCACTCAAGTCTTATATTCCTATAGTCATATAATGAATACTGTTTACATTATGTAATGTTTATAGCAATATAGACAATTGTGCTGTAATGCAATAAATAAATCCTGACAAACATCACATTCTTCAAACAGCACATAAAATAACATGGCTTGGGGAAAAACAGAACTGGGGACATTCAATACTTATGCAACTGTAATCAAAACGTTTAGAAAAACAAATTACAATTGTAATAACAATACTACTATACTTAAAAAGACATTAAGTTCCCACAAATAAGAAACTACTACAGTAAATATGTCATAACTTTTAAGAGAGCGCATATAACAAGCCCTTTCAGGAGAGAACAATTAGCCAAATTGAGCCAAGGCAAAGAAATTCAGGTGAATGAGCATCTGATTAAACATCGTATTTTGGCTCAGTGGTTGAGCGTCTGCCTTTGGCTCAGGGCATGATCCCGGAGTCCTGGGAACGAGTCCTGCATCCGGCTTCGTGCATGGAGCCTGCTTCTTCCTCTGCCTTTGTCTCTGCCTCTCTCTGTGTCTCTCATGAATAAATAAATAAAATCTTAAAATAAATAAACATCATATTTACTGTTTGGATGTATTCAGTATACTTGGCATTCAGCTCCTAAAAGTATTGGGAAAAACAGTATGAACCAATGTAAGCTGAGAGTTATACCGCCATCATTTCCCTAACTTTAGAGTATCCATATATATCAACTAAATCAAAATTTTGAAACTGCCCCAGAAAAACAAGTATAAACTAGAAGTGTCCCAAGGGAACTAAAACATATGGGTATTCCACGTACCTACTAATTGTATATAATTTGCTTTATAGAAGCATCCAATGGAGAACAGTGTTACTAAAATATCACCAATTTTAATCTTTTACCTAGTCATGATAATAAAATAATATTGTCATTTAACTAGCAATAAAAATATATGCCTATATTCTGAAACCCTTAAATTACCCAAACAAATCATTTACTTTAGTTGCTTACAGTAAATGAAAAATCACATTTGATAACAATGCAAATGAACATCAAACAAATTAACTGAATAGCCATCAGTAATAGGTTTCATATGATAAAGAGTTAAATTATTTAAGGATAGGTCGACTTGACACTCAGAAATTCAAAAACTCTTATGAAATATGGCTAAGTTATCTACATCGTATACTGACAAAATAGCTTTAAAATACATGCATATGCATAATTTCATCCCAAATCCCTATTTTTATAAAAGAAAAAGACAACTGAAATGCTAACAGTCATATAATTCAACATTATACCTTCAAGAATAATTCTTTAGTATAAAATGTCTAATATCAGAGTAAGAAAAGATAATTTACTTTAGTATACTACAGCATTACCAAGGAGATTAAACCAAAATTATATAATTCCTTTTGTTGGACATCTGGTGCCCACCATACATTTCCCAACAAGATCAAATCCATCCTTTACTTCCAAAATAATACTAACACATGTTCTCCATGAATTACATAATAAATTAGATGAATCATGAACAAAAACATACTGTAAATTTTAGGAATTGTGAAGATTAAACATCCTGGTTAAGAAAGGTGACTTAAAACTCTTAACATATAAAAAGATACAAAAGGATTTGAAGAGTTCATTATCAAAAAACTTAACACTTAACTCCTATTCCCTAAGAACAAATTCAAGAGAAAGGGCTATAACACATTCTAAAAATTCCTAGTTTCTTCCCAACATATCTCATTCTAGTCTTGTCTCCATTTGCTTCAAATTATGCCTCAAGATTATTACAGAAGTTATTCCCATGATTGCCCTGGGCCCCTCTCCATAGGCTGCTAAGTAAATAATGTAATATTGTTGTGTGGGGAGTGGGAGGTGGGGGGGGGGTGGATAAAGGAGACAAGGAAATTAAAAGAACACACACAAAAACTCCCAAGAAAGACAGTGGCATCTGGTAGCTCAGTTAGTTAAGTGTCCAACTCTTGATTTTGGCTCAGTTGTGATCTCGGGGTGGTGAGATTGAGCCCCACATTGGGCTCCACACTCAGTGTGAGTCTGATGGAGATTCCTTCTCTCCCTCTTCCTCTGCCCCTCCCTAAATAAATAAATAAATAAATAAATAAATGTATGTATGTATGTATGTATGTATGTATGTATAAAATCTTTAAAAAGGAAAGAAGGAACCAACCCAGAGGACAAAGAGAAAGTCAGGCTCCCAGGCATCTCATAGCAAGAGGTCTTCTAGTTAATCGAAGAAAACACTGTCTCAATTTCCCATTATCTTATTACACAAAATTCCCTCATTAATTCTACCTCTTCCAACATCCTTCAAAACATTAACTAGAGCACAGCTCAGGAATCCACAATCAAAGTTTCCTCTGTCTGGAACTCATCAAGATTTTCAAATGGCCGGCTTCTTCTCAACATTTAGGTTTCTACCTAAATATGTTAATTCTCAGAGTGGTATTTTCTGACCCTACGAACAATATTTCCTCCTCTCTGTTATGGTCTGCTCCATCACCTTGGCTTTATTTTTAATAGTATTAATGACTATAAATTATATTATTTTCTAGTCAAATTGTACACTGTCTAACAACAATGTAAATTCTATAAAAGTCAGAACCTCATCTTTTTCACTGTAAGAACAGCGCACCACACCTAGGAGGCAGTCAATAAATATTTAGTGAATGACTGATATCACCAAAGATATTTAACTTTGACAAGTCCTTAATTTGGAGACCTGGAAATATACTTCTATGCCTCCTATATTTTTTGTATCCTTAAAACACTTTCTGACAACAGAGTATATCAATGAAGTGTATCTTTTGATTTAGAGCAGTACTATTGCAATGAAAATTTATATTGGTTTAGTATATATCCTTTATGAAGCTATAGAACATCAAACACCAGAAATATTCTCATGCTAACCAAGATTTACATATATTTTCAATCCATGAATTTCAGAATCCAAAAAAATAGACACAGAAGAGCTTTTGTCTCTATCTGCATTGATTATGTAATAAAATAATTTGGGAAAAAAAATAAAATAAATAAAATAAAATAATTTGGATTACAAAATAAAGAGAGAAGGAACACTTTTCTCCAGATTATCTAAATACTAGTCTACCATGACAGACTATGTAATGTCTGTCATCAGACATTTAGAATTTTTAGAATCCATCAGTCAATTCAAAGGTCTATTTCCATCCAGCATTTAACAAAGAAACAATTTTACCTCCTTGGTGCTATGGACTAAATTATCTGTGTTCCCTCCAAACTTCATACGTTGAAATCCCACCCCTCAAATTTATGATGGCATCAGAGGGTGGGGCCTTTGGGAAGTAATGAAAATGAAATATCATGAGAGTGGAGCCCTCATGAAGGAGATTAATGCCCTTATAACAGTCATGAGACAGCTTGCTTCCTCTTTGCTGTCTACCACATGAGGGTACAAGAAGTTGGCAGTCTGTAACCTGGAGGTCATCACCAGAACCCAACATCATACTGCCATGCTGAGATCTGACTTTTAGCCTCCAGAATTATGAGACAGAAATTTCTGTTGTTTAATAGGGCACCCAGTCTATGTTACTTCGTTATATCAGCCCATATCGAAGGGAGGGTTTAGGAATACACTACTTTAAATTCTCTTTATCCATAGTCTTAGAGCAGTGGCTCTCAACATTAGCTGTACACTAGAATTAACAACAAAAAAGTACTAATGCCTAGGGCATATCCTCAGATATTGTGACTTAATCATTCTAGTGTTTGGCTTGGGCATAAATATATTTTAAGCACTGGAGGTGATACTAATACAAGATCAAGGTTAAACTACTGCTTAAAAGATAAGAATTAATAGCTATAACATGAAAGTTTTATTATATGAAGAGAAAAATAACTTTTCTTAATTGAAAGGCATTTGATCATTCTGCTTACCATCAGCTTTGTTTATATTAAAAAAATAGCCAAACATATTATAAGTCACATAGAAGACATCAGAATCTTTCTTTCTTGTGCTTTCTCTCAGGTATTAAATACTTCAAAATACCTGCATTCAGCACCATGCTAGGCACTGGTGAGAAAACTAGATTTCTATATTCTTAAAAATCAGGCATCAATCTCTACATTTCATTGGAGTCCCCACCTCAACCACCAATATGATCATTCTCTCCTTTCCATCAAGGGATAGACATATTAGGAGTACAACCATAATGCCAAATGTATATACCTTTTGGGGACTAGTGTTCAGGTTGAACTACAGGTTTTTGGATGCCAAGCTCTGTTTTTACTCAAGGATTAGTGAAGAATTTAATCAATCTCAAAGGAAAAAGAAATCATTCTGTAAAGAATGGATACCCTGAAATACAAAAGGTATGATATCTCAGTTATTAACCATCTGTTTAAATGGCCTTAGGGAAAAAAAGTTAAGATTCTAATCACATCATATATTACATTCAAAATAAATTCTAGCAAAACTTGATTAAAAAATAAATAGATCGGGACACCTGGGTGGCTCAGTGGTTGAGCATCTGCCTTGGGCTCAGGGCCTGTATCTTGTCCCAGATATTCTGTGGTCTATCCTGAAATCCCTGTGATGGTTGGCAGGAGCTCCCCTCCACCAGATACAGCTTGTTGGATAGCTGAGAGGCTGGCTCATTCTTCAAACTCTTCTTTTTCGGTCCTTTGGCTTCTAAGTCTCTGCATTTTCAGCAGTGATTCCAGGGTCTGGGATAGAGTCATACATCGGGCTTTTAGCAGATAGTCTGCTTCTCCCTCTGCCTATGTACCTGCGTCTCTCTTTGTGTGTCTCTCATGAATAAATAAATAAAATCTTAAAAAAAATAGATAAATATTATCTAATCTCCAAAAGGAAAAAGATTTTCCAAGAGAAATCAATCACAAAGTATATAAAAGTTTTGCAAAACATAGCATTAGTAAAAAATATAAATTAACAAATTCAATTAAAAATTTTTCCCATATTTGACAAAGATTCACATCAATGCATAAAGATTGTCTCAAAAAAAAAGCCACACTTCCACTAGTAAAGCGGCAAAAGGATATTTTAAAGACTTTTTCCAATCAAGAAAATGGAAATAACCCAGATGTCCAACAATATAAAAACACAGTAAGTCATATTCTCAAGCTAGACTAATTAGGTAATCACCAAAAGGAGTATTTAAAAAAATAATCAGGGATCCCTGGGTGGCGCAGTGGTTTAGCGCCTGCCTTTGTCCCAGGGCATGATCCTGGAGACCCGGGATCGAATCCCACGTCGGGCTCCCAGTGCATGAAGCCTGCTTCTCCCTCTGCCTGTGTCTCTGCCTCTCTCTCTCTCTCTCTGTGACTATCATAAATAAATAAATTAAAAAAAAATTTAAAAAAAATAATCATAAAATAGGAAAAAGCTCAAGACATATATATGTCAAAAGTTAGAAGATAAAATTTTCAAGTATAGCAAAAATAATTCAGTTGTGAACAGAGTAAAATACAAATATTAAAATACTTCTTGATGCTTCAAAATCTTTACAATGAATATTTATTAATGTAATTAAATGAAAAGGTTTCAAAAATCTATATCCGGTGATGTAGGAATCTACCAGATGTTTTCTGAAATCCAAAAGAATACAGAAAAATACTCAATGTAGTATTATTAATAATAGAAAAACAGAAAAATAAATTTGATATTTTTTAAATTGATACTTCCAACACATATTTTAAAAAACACAGAAAAATATAAATAACATCTGAGGAGAAAAAATCAAGACACAGTATTTTTTAAAAATATGATCCCACTTTGATAAAAATGTGTGTATACCTGCATCTGGCATAAAGAATGGACTGAAAGGAAATCTACCAAAATATTCCTCTAACTTTCTTTGAACCATTCTATAATTTCTAGTTTTCAATGAAATTTTATTATAATTAATGAAGCTTTCCATCCCATTACTAAAGAGGTGACAATAGTGTTTGCCATTAGTAATAACCTGAACAGTTTATTTTAAATTACTTCAAATAGTACTCACCTTTCTAAACATAGTTAAGAGCAATTTTTGGGATTTTTAACTAAATAAGGTTAGGCTTTCTTAAAATGTACTATGAAATATGGAACATAAGCATATTAGATGCTGCTATCAAACATGGTACATTGGCAGTTATCTGTGGCAGTAGCACCTGCAATGGAACTGCAATGACACTTTATCTATTGAGTACATATTGCTTACATCTATTGAGTAAATGATTTTACAACTAAATAGATGAGGGCTAGAAAGACTATAGGACATGGCACTGTTACTCATGTAAGATATTTCACTGCAAATTTACCACAGCTTGCCCAGTCCATTTAATGTAATTCTCTCCACAACCCAGGAGTTTAAATAACAAGGCTTCTCATCTCTTTTCAAACAACTTACAATAGGCATAGAGAGAGAGAGAGAGAAAAAGTAGTGAACTCTACCACTCTCCCATCTTTCTGGACAAAAATCAGAGATTGGAAAAGCTAAGAAAGCTAATATGTATGAGAAAACTGGAGAGAGGAACTGAGAAAAAAGAACTTTTGGGGAACTGTAAGTTAAACAACTATAGGAGCTCCCACAGGATTGCAAAACATCCATATCCAACCAGCCAGCCAGAGTTTTCAACTGAAAACTTGGGTTATTTGGTAGAGAATCCAGAAAGGCCACACATTAGAGTAAGACACTTCTTAACTTTACAGTACAGGCTACTAGAAAGATGCCATAACAATGCTTCAAAACCTCAAAAGAATAAAGTTGAAAGAAAAATACCACATGATTTCACTCATATGTGGAATTTAAGAAACAAGCACAGGAAAAAAAGAGACAGACAAACCAAGAAACAGACTCAACTACAGAGAACAAACTGATGGTTCCCAGAGGGAAAGTGGGTAGGAGAATGGGTGAAATAGGGGGTGAGGATTAGAGAGGACACTATACTGAAATTAAAAAAAAAATAATGATAAAAATAAAGTTAAATTTTTTTAAAGGGGGGGAATAAAAAGAATAAAGTTGATTCAAAAGTAACCTAACTGCTAGCCCAAGACAGATTCGACACTCTTTAAAAAAGGACGTAACATTCAGACATTCAATAAATGTAGTGTCAAAATGTCCACCATCAAATAAAAATTACTCAGAAGCAAAAAAATATATCCCATAACTAGGGAAGAAACAGGTAAATAAAAATAGACCTTTAAATGACAGGCATGGAATTACCAGACAAGAAACTTCCAAGCTCTTTTATGTGTGCTCAACTATTCAAAGAAAAATGTGAATATGAAGAGAGAAATGAAATCTACAAAAATAAAGGATCAAATAGAATTTCCATAACTAAAAAATAGTAGTGTTTGCTATTAAATTTCAATGGATGACAATGCAGAAAAAAAGGACCAATGAATCTGATACAGAGCAATAGAAATTATCCAAACTCAAGCATGAAGAGAAAAAAAAGGCTGAAAAAAGAATGTAAAGAGGCAACATTATGTTTAGGAAAATGCAATATAGTGTGTGTCTTTGGAATCCCAGAAAAAAGGATATAAAAAATTTTGAAGACATAATGCCTAGAAATTCTCAAAATGTAGACATAAAAATATAAACTCACAAATCTAATAAATACAACAAACTTCAAACAGAACAAGTGTAAAGAAAATTGCACCACATCATGCCATAATAAAATTATTGTAAATCAAAAATGAAAAAAAAAATTCAAACAGTCAGAGGGGGGAAGAGCATTATGTAAAAAAAAAGAAAAGATAAGAACGACTGCTGACTTCTCATCAGAAATAATGGAAGCCAGAAGACAAAAGAGACTTTTAAAAGGTTTAAGGAAAAAAAAATCTTTCAATCAGGAATACTATATGCAGTGAAAATATACTTCAAACATAACGGGGTGGGGGTGGGTGCCTGGGTGGCTTAGATGACTGCCTTCCGCTCAGGTCATGATCTCCAGGTCCTGGGACGGAGCCCCACATCATGCTCCCTGCCCAACAGGGAGCCGAGCCTGCTTCTCTCTCTCCCTCTGCCTCTCAACCTGCTTGTGTTCTCTCTGTCTCTGTTAAATGAATAAATAAAATCTTTAAAACAAACGAAAGGATAAAGGGACATTTGCAGACAAAATCTGAGAGAAGTTGTTGTCCACAGACCTGCACTTTAAGAAAACATAAAGGAAAGTCATCCAGGTAAATGGAAGTTATTCAAGCAGATACTTGATGAAACTGGATTCATGCAAAGTAATGAAGAATACCAGAAATGATATAAAAATAGATGCCTTCCATTTTCTTATTAAAAAAATACCTCTAAGTAATAATAAACTATTCTGGAGATTCTCAATGCATATAGAAATAAAATATATGACAATAATCCCACAAGAGACATTAAAGGAGAAATAAAATACACTGGTATAATAAGGTTCCTAACATTATACGTGAAATGGTATATTATTATGTGAAAGTAGCTATAGTTAAAAACGTGTATATTACAACCCAAAACAATCATTCAAACAAATAATAAAAAGAGGTAATTAGACAATAGAGGTAATAAAATTAAATACTACAAAAAATCAAATTAACAGACATGAACAAAGGAAAAGGAGCAAAACAACAAATGGGACAAACAAAACAATTAGCAAGATGGTAGTTTCAAACATAAAATATTGATAACTACTATTAATTAAGTAAAAACGAACTAAATACACCAATTAAAAGGCAGAGATTGTCAGTCTGGATAAAAAGACAAGAACTAACTATATGCTGTCTATAAGAAATGCACTTCAAATATAAAGACAAAGGTTGAATACATGCAAAAAGATATACTATGAAAACATTAGTTGTTTCAAAGCTGGTAGAGCTATTATTAACATCAGACAAAGCAGAATCCAGAAATACCAGGAATACTAACAAATATAAAGAGGGACATTTAATTAGATAAAAGATCTATTTAGCAAGAAGATATATAATAATCCTAAATGTCCATGTACTTCATAACATGAAGCAAAAATGAGCTACTCCACAATTATAGATGAAGAATTTAAAACTCATTTCTCAATTATTAATAGAGCAAATTTACAGAATATGAGTATTAATATAAGTATATGAGACTTGAACATTATTAACAAACATAACCTAACTGACATTTATGGAATATTCACCCAACAACTGCAGAGAACACGTTCTTTTTAAGTGTACATGGAACATTCACCGAATGGGACCATATTTTGGACAATGAAACAAGTTTTAATACATTTTTAAAAACTGAAAAAAGAGTATGGTCTCTGACCACACATAATTAAATTGGAAACCTGTAGCATCCCAAAATATTACATATGAAGTATGCCGTTTTTTAATAACTCACAGAACCTCTCCCAAAAAGAGTTCATCTGAATCACAGAGGACGAAAAATCATTTGAGTGACTATATCTTAATTCTCTCAAGAATGATATATAATCAGTATTATTCTACATGCACAGGAAACAGAGATGTCTTAAGAATTACAGCTTAATTCTACCATGAAACCCCAGGTGAGAAAGGCAGACTAAGTCAAAGAGGAAATCACAAGGGACATTATACAACATTTAGAATAAATAATAATGAAAATACAACATATCAAAATTTGTAGTATTTATAACTAAAGCACTGCATAAAAGCCACTTATAGATTTTAATACTTATAGTAAAAAAGAATAAATGTTAAAAACCGTAATCTAGGCTTGCACTTAAAGCAACTAGAATAAAAACAAATTAAATAAAAAGTACAAAGGAGGATATTTAAGAGCAGAAATTAATGAAATAGAAAATGAACAGAAAAACTGATCACATGAGATGAAGCTTAAAGTTTATCAAAAATAAAACTGATAAATTTCATATCAGACTACACATTAAAAAAAAAAAAGAAAACGTAAATTACTAGAACCAGGATTGAAAGAAGAACACTATTATAGGTCCTACCATTATTTAAAGAGTACAAGACTACTATAAACAACTCGGTCAATTCAACAATTCATATTACAACATTTACATATTTTCAAAACTGACAGAGAAAAGCTAAATAGCTCTCTATATATCTATCAAAGAAATTCAATTATTAATAATTTTCCCACAAACAAAACACTAGTTGTAGATTACTTCACTGATCAAACATTCATTTATACAGGAGCTTTTTGAAAACGGAACAGAAAGATACACTGCCATTCACTTTATGAAGCTAACATCTTTTTGATACAAAAAATGGTCAAAGATTTTAGTTAAAAAAAGAAAACTAAGGAACACTCTGCTTTGTGAAAAATAATAATCCTTAACCACAATAAGGATTGGCGATATCCAAAAAGGGGTCATATATGATGACCAAAATGGAGTTTATGTCAAAAATATAAAGCTGGCTTAAAATCCAAAAGTTAATTTATATCATTCATATAATAACAGAATAAAGGAAAACAGTAAGATCATCTCAGAAGATACTGATAAAAGTACCTGACAAAACAATGTTCTTTGATGATAAAAATTCTTAGCAAACCAGTAATAGAAGAGAACAGCTCAACCAAAAATGGGAATCAAAACAAAAATAAAAAACAAACAAAATACTACAGTGCTGAAAGAAATTAAAGAAAATGTAAATAAATGGTCATTGTGTGGGCCAACACTGTCAGCTATCCAAAACACATTTCAAAGTCTGATTTGGCCAAGAATTCACCAGTTTGCAACCTCTGCTCTGGATGTTCTAAATTTTATCTTTGGAACAAATCAGACCATCAGAAAACTGAGTACTCGGACTACATTTTATTTTTAACCCAACTGCATTTTATTTTATTATTTTATTTTATTTTATTATTTTATTTTATTATTTATTTATTTTTTATTGGAGTTCGATTTGCCAACATCTAGCATAACACCCAGTGCTCATCTCATCAAGTGCCCCCCTCATTTATTTATTTATTATTTATTTATTTATTTATTATTTTTTATTGGAGTTCGATTTGCCAACATATAGCATAACATCCAGTGCTCATCTCATCAAGTGCCCCCCTCAGTGCCTGCCACCCAGTCACCCAGGGATCCCTCTGTGTACTACTTTTATCTCTGGTCTTAATTTACTAATTTGCCTTTTGCACTTTTAGAGCATATACTCTTATAAGCTACTTCAAATCTTTTGCAGGATGAAATATCTTTTACATAAATAGATAAGTAATATTTTTTTAATTTAAAAATAGCCAAGGGATCCCTGGGTGGCGCAGCGGTTTGGAGCCTGCCTTTGGCTCAGGGCGCGATCCTGGAGACGCGGGATCGAATCCCACGTCAGGCTCCCAGTGCATGGAGCCTGCTTCTCCCTCTGCCTGTGTCTCTGCCTCTCTCTCTCTCTCTCTCTCTCTGTGACTATCATAAATAAATAAAAATTTAAAAAATAAATAAATAAATAAATAAATAAATAAATAAATAAATAAAATAGCCAAGATAGCCATATTAGACAGTTTCCATTTAATCAAAAACATAATAGAAACCATGTAATATTTTAAATATATACAGTCTCATGTAAATTTTTAAGAACAGAAAATGAGGGGACATAATGAACTTGAAAAGATGACCAGGGAGAGGAAATCCTAGGAAAAGAGTAGGACTTTGAAGAATAACTAGATAGTGAAGAGCATAGCCAGTAGGCAATGTGATTAGCAACAGAATATTAGAACACAATGTAAAGGGAAACACTTCAGAAAAATATGGTAAAGATAAAGATGGGTCAAGGGCAGCCCGGGTGGCTCAGCAGTTTGGCGCCTGCCTTCGGCCCGGGACGTGATCCTGGAGTTCTGGGATCGAGTCCCACACCAGGCTCCCTGCATTAAGCCTGCTTCTCCCTCTGCCTGTGTCTCTGCCTCTCTCTCTCTCTCTCTGTCTCTCTCATGAATAAATAAAATCTTAAAAAAAAAAAAAAAAAAGATGGGTCAATAAGTCAAATAATAGATCAGGTGCAAAAATGAGTTTGGATTTTCTCTAATGAGAAATAAAGCAGTAAAACAGGTTATAAAGCTTTTGAAATATATGGGACCATATCTCAAACTTTTTGTTTGAAAGTTACTGAAGCCAATAGCTTAAGAGGATTAGTTACAGACTTTTACCCTTTTACCTCTAGAAGGGATTGTAGAGAAACTATATGGTACAACTTTAGAGTACGGAAACCAATAAAAAAATTTCAAATAGCAGACAAAAATTATAAACCATAGAACTATAACCTATTGATCACCTAGGGTGATTTGAGTAATATGACTTTTTCTTCTTCCTCATTTCATATACAGTATACACCTAAGCAAGGCTAAGAGTTCAAAGAACTCCTCAAGAAAAAAGGTGGCTCCTTCCTATACAAGAATACCTCAAATTAAAATGAGAAACAAAAATAAATAAATAAATAAAATGAGAAACAGATATTTACTGTGTTCAAATATATAATGCTAAGTCACTAAAGACACCAAAAATTAAATTACTCACAGAAAATCATACGGTAACACTCTAAGCTCAAGACAATGAAAAAGCCCATTGAATGCCATCTAAAAATACTTAAAAATCAATGTCAACATAATTCAGCACTTACTCACTTTATAAAAGATGTATCTTTATAATTCATAAAATATTTATGAAATGATGATTTACCTGCCAAGATTTTTTAAAATTATATATGTGGGCTTAATCTTCATATTTCGGTTCTTTAAATGGATATAATTTTATGGGAGAGTAACTTTCTACCCACTGTTGTTTCCATTTACTTTATTTTGTAGAGAAAACTAAGAACAAGAACAAGAAACTGAGAAAGATATTTTGAAAAGAAAACAAAATATTACACAAATGTAACAAAATATTAAGAAAGAAAACTTTCCAATACTGTGAACACTTAAACACCATATGTTTTTAGAAAATCTTAACCAGTATTTCCTTATGAAATATAAGAATTTGGAAACTGTATTTTTCAAACTTGCTTAAACAGTTCACACAAATATATACTGGTCTTTGTTATGACAGAGCATAAATTAAAAATGCAGAACATGTGACAAGGACTGGGGAAGTGGCAACAGGACAAATTCAAGGTTAGAACCAGCTGAGGATAAACACTAGCTAGATGAATGAGAAGGTCAGCAAATGAGAATATCTTACAATACTAAGAGTCAGGCTGACCATAATATCCAAATATCAAGTAGACAATCAGAATCTAGACAATTTGTAGGAGGAAAAAAAATCAAATGAAATGGGCAGCAGGTATCCAAACTCAGAAGAAAGAGGCTAAATCACAAAAGGTCAGAAACCAAACTAAACAAAAATTAAGATAGCAAAGAAAACCAACAAGCTGTTTAATACTGGCTCAACACTGTTCCTCATCTCAACAATCCTTTAGAATTTGGAAGCAGGAAGAAGAATTATTAGCATTTGAGAAGTGGAATAGACAAGAGATGTACAGATGTTATTGACATTCCTCCTTTCCTACAGGAACACATGATTTCAATGCCAATTTCAAAATTAAACTGTGGCAAAAATGTAGGGCATATGTGTTTATATACATACAAAAGAAAGATATAAATTAGATTTTAAATAATATAATTTTGCTAGCAGGCAAAGGAATTTGAAACTAACAGCTTAGTCTTTGGATAATCAAAATATATACATTATCTGAACTTATTTTTCATTTTCGTAGATAATTTAAAAAAGAACTAGTCCCACAGAAAAAACTTCTCTTTACTGGATGAAAACCACCTGGCACCTGTCATAGAACACAGAAAAGTAGCCAACAAGCCTTTCAAATGAAAGATATTCAAGGGATGCCTGGGTGGCTCAGTCAGTTGAGCCTTAGACTATTGGTTTTGGTTCAGGTCATGATCTTTCTGATAGGGAGATGGAGCCCCTGTGTATACTGTATATAGTCGGCTTCCCTTCTGCCCCTCCCTCTGCTCATGCATTCTCTCTCTCTCTCAAATAAATCTTTTAAAAAATATTCATATTTGACAACTACATATATTTGTTTTGCTTGTTAAAATGAGTATCCAAACAAATTTACGAACTGCTTTCCTAATTATTCAGTAGAATCATAACAAGACACTTGATAGAATTTATAAATCCATTTCAGTTTTTAATAACGGTCTTTATCAAAATCAAAAGTGTTACTATTTAATGATATTCTACAAGCAAAATAATTTTCTACTTATTCCTAGCTTCTCCTTTCACTCACTACTTCACTTAGGAGTCCTCAAACTCCTTTTTCATAAATTCTGAATGATTAACCTAGGACTTAAAATTTTATGCAATTACTTAAATTTTCACGCAAAGTTCTTCCCATTTCTTTAACCTACGATATTGTAGTTGAAGGATAGAAAAATCCTAGAGGGAGTGTCAAAAGAGATTCAATAAATTGGGACTATGTGAATTAAGAAATTCGATAAAATGGTAAAAGAAAATATTATCAAACAGACTTAAATCTTATTAATGGTGAACTTGGGGAATCTACTATAAACCAGTAGTTAATCAAGTGTGGTCCACAGCATTCATGGGGATCCTGGACTTTTCCAGAGGATCTGTGAGATTAAAACTATTCTTATAATACTAAGACACTGTTTGCTTGAGTTGACATTTGCACTGATGATATAGAAGTAATGGTGAATAAAACTGCCGTTCCTAAACATGAATCAAGGCAATGGTACTAATTATATTCTTTTCTGACATGCACTCATAATTTTAAAGGGGGGGGAGGGCAGGACAGAAAGCCAGTTTCCATTATGAAGCAGTAAAAAGTGCTAATTTTTAAATTTCCAACCTTGAATATATGACTTTTTCATATTCTTTGTGACAAAACGGAAAACATTTTGATATGGTGGTTATCTCAAGACACTTGTGTAAAAAAGCTAACCCAATAGCTGTTTTTCATGGTATAACATTTTCATTTGAGACAGACTATGGTTATTCATACTTTTTTGGCAGACATCTTCTCATAAATGAATAAAGTGAGCCTATCATTTCAAGGAAAACAACTCTCTTTGTCATCAGTAATAAACTCAAGCCTTTAAGCAAAAATTAGAATTTTGGGAAATTTACACCTGACATTGTAAATGTGACAGCTTCCTAGTTTTCAACATTTGTAAGGTCAGTGGTGGTATCAGCAAATGTATTTTTTCAATACTGCAGAATGAAATGTAGCAATATTTGGAAGTCAAAAATGCAAAAACAATGCTGCTCTTCTCAGTTTTCTTTTCTTTCAGAAAAGTTATTTTTTATTAAAGTATGTTAATATGTAATGGGTTTATGTCAATTATTTTAAATGTATAAATGTTTATGTTTTTAAATTTTCTTAATTTTAAATTGCAATATAATCATTGATAGGTATAACTCATAAAACAAAAATCCCAATGAGTTCCCAATAAGTTTTAAGAAAGTAAAAGAGTCCTGAGATAAAAAGAAATTTGAGAAGTGCTACTCTAATTACCTCTGAGACTAAAGTTTTATTGGTTTGTCAAATAGGTGATGATACTTACTAACATAAAATAGTACATAAGGGTTATCACTTTAAAAAATAGCTAACAGTTAAGTATTAACTACATGCTAAGTGCTGTGCTAAATGTTTATACCAATTATCTCATTTATTCCTTATACTCATTCTAGGAAATGGATACCTCTCTCTTCAGAGAGACATTTAAAAGATTAAATAAAACAATGCTTGTGGAGTACCTGGCCTAGTCCCTCTGTATAATAACTGAAATTTTCAATAAATAGTAACTAATATGCTCAGTTACTACTGCCACCAGAAACTATGTCGATGTCCAATGTACAACATATATTCATATATAACCAGTTAGTTAGAAACCTGATTCTAGGGACGCCTGGGTGGCTTAGCAGTTGCGTGTCTGCCTGCCTTCCACCCAGGGCATGATCCTGGAGTCCAGGGATCGAGTACCACATCGGACTCCCTGCATAGAGTCTGCTTCTCTCTCTGCCTGTGTCTCTGCCTCTCTCTCTCTATCGCTCATGAATAAATAAAAAATAAAATCTTAAAAAAAAAAGAAAAGAAACCTGATACTATCCAAGACCAAATTATTAACGACCACTATTAATCTAACCACTCATTAAACCAAAAGTTATCTCACGGACATTCAACACTATGAACACCTCCTGAAAGACCATTGTCTTCACAAATCTAAGCTATATAAACCAAACATCAGTGGTAAAGCAGAACTTCAATGCTCACTAACTCTGCAATAGCCAATTCATTTCACACAGAAAGAGTTCTTTAGTCAAGTGTCAGAACACAGACCCCTAACAATGCAGAATCAGGAAAGTGCCAATGGTTTTGCAGATAATACAAATATTGACCTTTCCTAATTCATATGCCACAGCATATATTAACCAATAGACTATGATGGATTAACATATGAGAGTAATAGATTAATTCACACACTTCTAGTTACACTGTATTTTTACACTGAAGGCAAACTGGAGCCTTCATACTCTACTAAAACATCAGTCTTCTTCAGGGGGACTGTAAACTAATATAAGCATTATATTTTAGCTATCCTATACTACCCCCCATGCATCCTCCAAAGTTGATATATTAAAAAGCACTGTTGCAATTTCTGCCCCTCCCTCCAAGATAAACTCAATTTTCAAATAAAAGTATTGCTAATGCATAATATAGCAGGAACATGAATGTGTGTACACAGAATACACTCAAGCATATATATGAGTGTTAATACTGCATACACAGTATGCATTCACATACACATATAAACAATGTACTGATTTAAATGGTAATGAAAATCTTTAAGGACTAAAAATAGAAAACAGGATCCAGGAGACTTTCTGGACAGCCCAACATTCATAAATACCTCTAACAATTACATAGATAAGTATAAAAAAGGATAACCTAAAGGTGCTTAAATAAAGGAAAATAAGTGCTTAAAGGAAAATATATGCTTACTGAAAATTTCAGAATGCTGAAAACATGGGTTTCAAATTACTCAAACGAAAAAATGAAGTAAAATACTAGTATGCAAATACCCAGCTGAATGCATCCTGAATCCAAGAATACTTAAATACCAATGGCAGACATTTTGTCTTCTGAACTTTCAGTTTATGAAGTAAAATTAGTTAGACTAATTTCATTGAATTTCAAGTGTCTAGCATACTGAAAATACTCAATACTGGAGTGAAATTATAAGATTCAATTGTTCAACATGTCTAATCTTTCCAAAACCTCTTTATGAACAGAAAATGTTACTTATATCAACTCAAATAATTTACATATTTAGCTAAACTTCTCTGTCTCTAGATCAATTTATACTTATGTCCTAAAAGTTCCTCCAATTCTTTGTGAAAAATGTTACCACGGTTATACTAAATATAGAACTTTAGAAATTCACAGATTTGCTGATACAATATTTTATAAATGATGTGCATTACATAAACAATATATTCTATACATAAACAACATATTCTATAGAATAAAAAGATATATAGCAAGTACTTGTTTAAAGAGTCTACTTCATGGAGATTTTATATCATTAACTGAAAATAATTTTCATTGTAAATAGAAAGATTACCAGCTTGAGCTATAATGCCCTATTTACCATTAGCCCATCATGTTGACAAATCAAAAGAAAACAATATCCTGCCTGTGACTCTTTTGATCTTATTTAAAAACAAAAATAAAAGCAAAAAAACCCTCTGATGTCAAATAAATACAGAGTAAGAAATGGTTTCATAATACATCTACTTCCTATGTTTAAATCTGACCCTTAATTTAGTTCTTCCCTAATGGGTTCCGTCAAATCCTCAATCCACTGGATCTTTAAGGAACACATAGAGTTGGGGCTTTTAGCTTATATACAACAACCTGTAAAACAAGTACAGATGAAGCTAGAAACTATGGCTTTGGTCTGACAAAGGAACAAGATTAGGCATTAGAGTTATTATACTTAATATTCTAAATATTCTTAGTTTCATAAAATTGCTACTTCTTGAAACAAAAATATATCAAATGCTATACCCTGAAAAAAGCATTCTGAATTTAATTAAGATAAATATATTTGGGGATGCCTGGGTGGTTCAGCAGTTTAGCGCCTGCCTTTGGCCCAGGGCGTGATCCTGGAGTCCCAGGATTGAGTCAGTCTCCCTGCATGGAGCCTGCATCTCCCTCTGCCTATGTCTCTGCCTCTCTGTGTGTGTCTCTCATGAATAAATAAATAAAATATTTTTTAAAAGATAAAAATATTTGTGAAATTTCTCATTTGTAAAACAATTCTTACAGAAAACTACTAAAACTAAATAATAAAACTAGAATGTATAATCAAATTTCTGAAATGACCTCTCATGATTCATGCTGTCATATAAAGAGCTTATATATATAAACCTCTCAAGCTCATATACACAGCATTTGGTCAGACAAATTTGGAATACACAAAATAAATTTGGAGGACTATTTTTCTTCTTATTGATCTCACGTACTAGGATCCATTATTAATATGACCTATAGGAAAAGCATCAAAATTTTTAAATTATAAACATATCAGCAAAAATAACATTAATTAAAAAAAAGGGGGGGGGGAGATTTATATAGACTTCTAAGCCTTTTCTATCATCTGTATTTGGCTATACTCCCAAGTATTAGTTAAGCTGACCAAAGCAACACACTTTGATCTGGAAAAGAAAATTACTGCCTGGATTATTCAGGTAATTTAAATAAAGAAGTTATTCAATTTATTTTTTTTTTTTTTTTTTTTTTTTTTTAGAAGTTATTCAATTTAATTCATTATTTTGGGTAGCTGAGAAACAATGATTTCAAGTTGAAACCAATCTTTTCCAGTTTGATTATAAGTTTCAGAAACTTAGAATGTTTTACTTAAGATTTTGAGGATCACTAAAAATTAAAGTTAAATACATATAGGTATATATAATAAACAATTACAATTTAAAAGGTAAACTAGCATTATGAGAATTAATCTGCACTATATTCACTGATACTGATTTTTTTTATCTTACTAAGATTTAATAAGCACATCTTCAAGAAATTTATAATTTAAAGGACCAAGTTATACTGGAACACAGAAAAAATGGAAGGGGTCCAATGTTTAATGTAAAGAAGCAGAAATCTACATAAAATTCCAGACTTTCAATGAAGTCACAAAGATGAACATTATGGTAACAAACTTTAAATAGTTCAACATTAGGCATAATAATAAAACTGCCACTGTGGTATACAGACGAACTTCATTATTCATTATTGGCCATTTACACTAGGAGTTAATTCTTTTCAAAAGAAGAAAAATAATTTTCTGGAAAGCTTATAGTGTAACACACTGTCTTTTCACTTGCAGTATAGGTACTTTAAAAAATGGTACATTTATCTCCAGATAACAAATTTATTCTCTTAGGTCATTATGACCTAGGAGAATTTTGGAAAAGAAGCATATTTTATTACTACGTGATAATTTTTCTCATTTAGTCTTCCAATTATTGACAAATAGTTAAATAATATAAAGAGAAAACGACTTAGTATAGTTTAATGCAACAGGTATATAGGAAACAAACTGAGACCAAAAATTAGAAAAAATAATTAAAGTTAGAGGTTATTTTAACAACTAGTAATATGAACAAAATAGGTAATGTAAAAACATAACATTAAACAATTTTAGTGGAAATAATGAAAGCCAATATTTAATACAGTATTAGAAAAACATATATAAAAGGCACAAAATTGTGCTCCAGTGGGCTTTTCCTAGAAAATAAATAAGACTTGTAAAATCTGTTATATACTGAAATTTTAAATGGCTACACAAATCATCAAATAGATTTATTGTAATCTATAAAGTACAGTTCTTTAAAATCCACACAAAAATTAAAAAGCACATTAAAATGTACCACCAGAACTTTATAATCTAATCACACTTGCTTAAACTGAACAACTAAGTCATGTGACCACTCCTAATTACGAAAGTTCCTACATGAAAGTATATAAGACTATTTCTAAGGAGGTAATTCATAGCATTTCTAAGAAAACTCAATAGTATCCCCTGCCCCCAAATAAAGAAAACTCAATGGTATCAACGTTTAAAATGATAGAGAGAGGGAGAGGGAGAGAGGGAGAGAGGGGGAGAGAGAGAGAGAGAGAGAAAAGAATGGAAATTAACCAGAGGATTCAACTCAGACAATAAGCTCCTAGGAGAGAGGGAAAGAGTATGTTGGCAGGTGTCTGCAAGGAGCGAGATAATACAATGGAATCAGTTTTCATTCTGCAGAACAACCATGAGACTTGCTGCAATGTCAGCTCCAAGCACACACTGAGGGACTCCAGAAAATGCTCATTGATCATGCAGCACTTTATAATGCGCATAGGCTTTTTTTCTCCTGCTAACCCCGCCTAGCTTCCCATTGCAGCTTAATTTCCCAAGCCCTCTCCCCTTAACACAATCTCCTCCTAAGAACAGTGAAATATTTAATAAATTGTCTTAACAGTCTAAGTATTAGGAATACCACTCACCAGCATGAGCCTCTTTACCTTAATTAGCCAGTTTTATTCTTAATGAAGAAAAAAACTCTATACACCTATAATTTTAAAATGGGCATTAAATATCTATACCTACAAATACAAATGTTTGATTGTTATACTACATCCAAGGCCAAAGCCCATTATAGTTTCACTTTGACATGTATTTCCTGGAACTGATTTATACTCAAATAGGTTCTTATAAATTTCATACAACCAAGGATAAAAAAGAAAATTAATTTAAAATTCTCATGACTCAAAATACAGATTTTTATTACAAACTCTCAGACCCTTAAATTTTAGGGTCTTTTTTTTTCTTATTTTAATTTATTATTTCATAATGTCAAAGTCACATGAAAAATCCAGAACCAGAATGTACCAGTTAAATTAAGCAATCAGATTGATATACATGCTTAATTTTACTCTAGAAACTAAAATAACCAGCTGTTTTTAATAGTTAACAGCAAGCAGAGCTTTGGGCTTAAATATGTAAATGAATTCTAAGACATATGACACTAAACCTACTCAAAGCTGCTTTGTAGACCCCACCTTCTAATGAGTTAATCTAAAGGTCACCACCAGCCAACGTTTTTTATGAAGTCCGAGGCCCTTTCTTTCTTTTTTTTTTTTTAAATTTCCTATCAAACATATATCTACAATTACAAAACATAAAGTTTAAACAAAATAATTCTAGACTTGTTTAGTAATCATGTGAACCACACTGGCACATTCTCACAAGGAATAAGGTCTGACCATATCTTGCTTTTATGCTCTGTCTCTGTTTGCTCTCTCGTCTAATCTATTCATCTGTAAAATAATTCCGGCAGATAAGATTTCTTTGTTCAGATTTCAACTTTCATTTCATTTACAAACCTAGCCCTACCTCAAGAATGTCTTCTAGAACATATGCTTCCATTTCAGCCGCTGTCTCCACCATGTTTTATCAAACTGCCATGTTTCTTACTGCACTATGATTAGATCATTGCCAGCAGGAACACTCCTCTGTGTCAGCAAGGGAACAGGAAATGGAATGTTCTATTACATGCCTAAAGCAGCTTAGCTGTTCACTAGCCAGGCATCTACCAAAAGAGCAGGGGGTGACTCACTGTGTATTTTTTAAAGACACAGAAGCTCTATTCCAAAGCAAACTTCTGTCAACTAATTTCAACAGACAAAATAAATAAAGTCTCCTACTTTACCATTACAAATTTTAAAATCCTAAAATTTCAAAAAAAGAAGTAATTATACATTTTTTAAAAAAGCTATTTAAACACGTCTGGCTTCCTGGTTGAACAAAAGAGGTTGAAGTGGGTTACGTAGCAATTTATCCTTAGTAAAGCCTTGTAGTGAGATTAATGGCTGTATTAAATACGCAAGGAAGGAGGCAAGGGTAATACCAAATTAGGAATTTGCTACATAAGGCAAATGCATTATATAACATATACATTACAGGTGCTGACTTAAGGGTGTCAAAAATAATTCTTAATGTAGATTTTTAAAACAGTAACTAGAAGCTAATCTGTTTGGAAATATCTAATCTGGAAATATCAACATTCAACTGATTTACAAGTACTGAAGCGAGACATAACACATCATGGTTATATTCATTTTCTAATAATGTCATTTACTAAACTTCATTTACTAACCTAAGGAATGTCCCTTTCCCCCTTTATCATAAATACTACAAGAGACTAAAATATTCAGATAAATGAAATTCAGAGACACTGTATCTAGATCATTAAACAGCAAATAAAGTTGCTGACAGCAGAGCCAATTTATATTATATTCATTATTGTAACTGGTCCTCAATTTAATAAAAATTGTTACCTCCTCAAATTTCTTTCTAATGTAATCTGGAATATGAGAAATGCAATGGGAAAGGAACAATATTTTATGCTTTGTGGCATTAATAAAATGCGCACACGTAGGAGTGTCACACAAACTAAAACTGAAGCCATTCCTCCAAGTACTGATTAACCAGTCTAATTATAATTCTAAAATGAATAGTTCTTCTAGTCTAAATTCTCCTAACTAAAGAAAATAAATTTTTAAAGGAAAGGAAAAATATATGAAAAAAATTAGAGGTGGGAGTTATTATTAACACATATGGCCAAATCTAATTTGAGAAAACTCATGATATGAAAAGACATTGCCAGTAATGTCTCCTCAAAATGATGTCATGTTTGAGTGGAAAAGATTCTAAAGTTCTCCTGGGCCTCAGATTATTTACCTATAAAACAACATAACATCCATTCAACATGGAATATCTTCTGTATATCAGAAACTGTTCCAGGTACAGTCAGTAAGGCATAAAATTTCTTAACAGCATTATTCTAAAGGCATAACATTTCTTAATATATGAATATTAAATGAGAAAAATTATCTACTATTTAATAACTGATATTTAGGGGGTACCATTAAATGTGTCAGGAAATACATGAGGCTTTTTTTAAAGAGACATGTTATTTAATCTTTATAATAACCCTGCTAAGTGATAATAACATAAGGATTACATTACACTTACTATATGCCACATGCCATTTTAAGTGCTTTGTATGTATTAACTCATTTAATTCTCACAATAATTCTAAAAGTAAGGTAGGAACTATTATTTCCATTCTAGATAAATAAAAAATAAGGCACAGAGGAGTTAAAAAATTGGCCCAACTTATTCCCAACTACACTAATTAACTTGAAGAGCTAAGATTTAAACCCAGGCAGTTGGCTCCAGAATCTGTCCTCCATCTAATATACTTCCTCAGGTAATATTCCTGAGGTAATATTATCCTCACTTTACAAAAAAAAGGAAATCTAATCTCAGTGTATACAGTTTTATAGCAGAGTTAGAATTCAAACCCCGAACAGTCTAACTCCAAAGGCTGTGTGGAATTAATGGAAAACAAATGATATTAAAAATGTTTCCTCAAGCCATACATAGTGCTTACATCTAAGTATGGGTATGCCTGGCATTTGGAGGCTTCTCAAACAAAGTAATTTCCATTGTTAAGACCTAGCTTAAGAGAAACTAGGCAAAGTGGCTTTTACTATTTCCTTTCCTCCAGGCCAATTATTTCTATGCATCAAATAAATTGCTTCACCTTAGATTAAAAGAAGTCAACAAGATTTCTCTTTCTCAAACCTTCCACCAACATAAGCAAGCAAAGACAGGTTTGAGTTCAAAGAACTCTTGTGTTAGGTCACTTTTATTTCCCAAAACCAATAATATACTTTTCAACTTTATTTGACAAGGAATCAGGCCCCTTATGCCTCAAGTCAATCAAACCATTTACCCTCTCTCCTTCCCTTCTTTTCTTGGGTTACATGGTGCTTCTCTTATCTTTTTAGAAAATTACTGTTAAGTTTTTATGAAAAAGTATGTGATTACAGCTCTCCTCCAGGATTCTGAATGTTTATACCCATTTGTCATCATCACTCTCTCTCTTACAGATCAGAAGCTTAATGAAAGCAGGCAACATTTTGTCACCAACATATACCCAAGGCTAGCATCTGGCAAAGAGTAGGCACTTCAGCATTTGTTGATTAAACAACAAATGCCATAAATACAGGAATTGCTGGATATCCAGTAATGCATCCAAATTATACTAAGAATAATTTCAATGACAAAAACATTTATTTTGTGACTAGGTCACTGAAATAAGGTATTAGAAATAACACAACAAGCAGAATATTTATTTCAGAATTTCTGTAATTTTTTATTATACAAGCAAAGTAATTATTTATTTTTATTTTAATTTCTGGTCCTTTTATTTTTATTTTCTGGTCCTTTCTGTTAATATGATGAACTATGCCACAGCATAAAATACTCTAGGCAAAGGGTGCAAGAGAGATTCATATGTATCAGCCTTAAAATCCTACAACCTGAAGTGAGCCACCTTCCTTCTAGTCAACCTCATCTCCAAGGTAAAAAAAATAAAAAACAAAAACCTGTTTTCCCATTTGCCTAAAACTGATTTCAATGGCACAAGGTCTTTCATTTTTTTGCCAACAGTAAAAACATTAAAGTGCAAATAGCAATTAACATATGAACAGTTACAAAAACAAATGCAAACTAGCGTATGTAAATAATAAATCATAAAAGAAAATACGACTAAAATTAAGATTCAAATGTCCAAAGTGAAGAGAAATGCCTCATAAAAAGGGGGGGGGGGGGGACAAAAGAAGCTCAATACCAAGACTAGATGAAGGAAATCTTCTAGTATCACAATTTTATTTAGGACCATCACTGGTTTCTTGGAATAAGGAACAAAAAAACCAAACACATACAAACACACACATACGCACAAATGTGTTGAGGACAAGCAAGCAACACTATTTCTTATGACTCAACACTTTGTTTGATGTTTGTTCCCCCCATATTAAGCTATTTTTAATCAATTTTTCTACCTGTAAGTTATATTTTAGCAGAAATATGAAACTCAAGTGTGAAATAACCTGGACCAAGCATAAATGAGATAAGGATATTAAAGAATTAAACAAAACTTAAAAGACCAATAAAGTCTGGTCAAATTTCGGAAAGCCCAAACGTTATTAAAACAGCACTATCTCATGATTTTACCTTATCATTTCTCCTGAACCAGTCATGCCATTATATAACTCAAGGTTCTAGATAACTGTCTAATGTAGCATAGTAATTATTCTTCTCATTTCTTCCACTGTTAACTTTCTTATTAACTATGGTATTTAAAGTAATATATATTCATGGAAAACATTCACAAATAAAAGAAAATAAAGAGAATAGGATACCTACCTCTTAGCAACTCTAAAAAGGCACTATTTGTGTATTCTTCCAGACATAATCTACATACCGATGTGTATCTTAGTGTAAGATTACTTTCTATACAAATGGAAGCATATTATACATCCTTTTCTGCATCCCCATTTTTAAAATTTAGTACTTCGTAATTGTTTCAGCTTAGCACATGCAGGTCTATTGCTTTAATAGTTGCTAAAATTTTCACTGAAGGACTATACCATATTTAATTAGTTCCCTCCTTATTGATGGGTATTTGTGTTGTCTCTAATGTTTCTTAATGCTGCAATGAGCATGCCCAAGGCAAGGGCACATATATTACACATGGTTAAAAATAACTGTATAGTGTATTTCTTGATAGATATATGTATTTAAATTTTTATGCTACCAATACTCTAAAGAAGTTGAACTACCTTATATTTTGACAGTGAATGAGACTGACTGCTCCCCTAGAAATATTAAGTATTAATGGTACAAATCTATTAAAAAACCCAGATCAGAGATCAGCATCAGTTTTAAAAACATGTATCTAGATTTATCATTACTTCCTCATCATTTCCACTTTTCAAGGAATTTCAAATTAAAGGTACACCTTCTCTCATTTAATTTCTGCCTCTTACCAAAATAAATCCCATAAATTCATTCCCTGACAGATTAGGACCTCAATTGCTATTTATGCCACCCCCCTCCCCCAAGGGCATTGATGCTGATTCTATCTGTATGCATTTAGAAAAGAGAAAAAAGTGGGGAGGAAAAAAATCTTTTTAAAAATTAAAAAGGGGGGACGGTAGCCCCGCGGTTTAGTGCCACCTGCAGTCCAGGGTGTGATCCTGGAGACCCGGGATCAAGTCCCATGTCGGGGTCCCTGCATGGGGCCTGCTTCTCCCTCTGCCTATGTCTCTGCTTCTCTCTCTCTGTCTCTCATGAATAAATAAATAAAATCTTAAAAAAAAAAAATTAAAAAGGGGCAGCCCCAGTGGCCCAGCGGTTTAGTGCTGCCTTTAGCCCGGGGTGTGATCTTGGGGTCCTGGGATGGAGTCCCGCGTCGGGCTCCCTGCATGGAGCCTGCTTCTCCCTCTACCTGTGTCTCTGCCTCTCTCTCTCTCACTGTGTCTGTCATGAATAAATAAACAAAATCTTCAAAAAAAAGTTTTAAAAGGGGCACCTGTGTGGCTCAGCTGATTAAGTAACCAACTTGATCTCAGTTCAGGTCTTGATCTCAGGGTCATGAGTTCAAGTCTTGTGCTGGGCTCTACAGTGGGTATGGAGCCTGCTTAAAAACAAATAAATAAAATAAAGTAATTTTTAAATCTACTTCTGCTAAAATACAAATTCTATCCAGGTTCTTTAACTAAGGAGTAAACTGTGAAGTTTCTGCCAGAATTTAGTATTCTAAAAGTACAAAATTCTTTGGATATATTCTCACTAAATAAATTAATTAAATGTTGTTGGATGTATTTGTTTCCTTTCCACATTTATTTCAAACTACTCATTTTTAAAGCACAAAATTTTAAAAGTAACCCTGCCATCATTATAAAAAAAAAAAATACAGAGTAAGAAGAAAGAACCACACATAAGCAATTTTTATTGACATAAAGAGCACTAAACAGTTTCTATCTCAGTCTGACATACATTCCAGGGCCAAATTTGATGATAAAATTTAAAAATGATAATGATTAAACCTCCACTAGAACCTCCATACCAACCAAATGTTAGCAGTTAGGCATGCTTCTGGGTATGTTTAGAAATACCTCAAAGGTTTAAGTAATGAAAGATTAAGTAAGGATACTTAAAATTGTAAACTCAAAAATAAAATAATGCAAAGGTCATCTAGTAGTATACTTTAAATTGAGGAAAAAGATATAAACTATTTTATAATAATTTCTTATTGCATAAATAAAATTTTTCTCAAGGCTAACATAAAAAGCCCTAGCAAACTTTTGTTTCGAAAGATCATCATTGGCATTTTCATCACGCATTTATATAAATATTTTTGCGCTTATCAAGTGACAGGCTTTATACTGCATAATGGATATAGAATGACAAAGTCAGTCCACCTCCCAGAGTCTACAATCTAGAAAAACTTAAACCTGATTCTTCACAACGTTTAAAATCAAAATCTTCAATGAATTTTTTACCTAGTGATTTGTAGTCTTTCCATTTTTCCATTTTTCTTTAATCCAGAAAAAAAAAAAAAACTTCACTGAATAAGTGTGAAAATATCAATATATTTAAACAAAATAGTTCATCCATATGTGTTTTATGTACAGAATGGAATACAAGCATGGTCTTGTCCAAATGTAAGTAATATAGTAAGTAAGCAAAGTAAGAAACAAAGCAGCTTGTTCTTCTTTTCACATCTCTAGTAACAGTGTGCCTGTTGGACACTCACATTTGTTGTCTCTATCTAGGATAGGTCACACCATGAATTCATTCTTTTTCCAGTATTTCACAATAGGTTCTATGTATACAAAATTGGTAAAATATTTATTATTTTTAGGTCACATTCACACACCCCCAATTTGTACTGTACATTTTCAAATAAAAATTTTAAAGGTACATATTTAAAAGAAATTACTTATTTCAATGTTTTTCATTTTTATTTTAAATAGGCTAAATCTACTGATAACACAACATTCTCAATTTGGTCAGCAATACATTAGCTGTCCTCTGCTCTGAAATGAGTATCTACCAACAAAAAGAAATATACCACACAAAACCCCACTCCCCAACACACATATACATATCACACAGGCAGAGTGGTAGAGAAAGAAGAGAGGCTGAGGATACAAATACAAATTACAAGAAAAGACTTAAGTCCAAAACCAACTTGTTTAGTCACCAATTTCTACCACCCTTTTGAAGGACGAGTGTCCTACTCTAGATGACTAAAGAAACAGCTCCGGGTAACATGCTTAACATGGTATCAAAGGCATGGAAAATAATTAGACTGTAAAAAATATCCAAGCAACCTTAGAATTCCAATACTGTCACTGGCTCTCCTCCTTTGGTTCTTGGATGGTTTGGGGTTACTGGCAACAAGCTCCAATCAATCTGGTCTCTCGTGATGCCTGTTACTACCTTTCTTTCTTTCTTTCTTTCTTTCTTTCTTTCTTTCTTTCTTTCTTTCTTTCAAGATTTTATTTATTCATGAGACACACAGAGAGAGAGAGAGAGACAGTGAGACAGAGAGAGAGAGAGACAAAGGCAGAGGGAGAAGCAGGCTCCATGCAGGGAGCCTGACGTGGGACTGGATCCTGGGACCCCAGGATCACGCCCTGGGCTGAAGGCGGCGCTAAACCACTGAGCCACCCGGGCTGCCTCTCCTTCTAATCTAATTTATTCATAACAAATCTTGAATGGCTTGTCAGCAAGCAACTGCTGTAAATATCAAGACTGACACTCTTTCAGATTCATAACTCCATCTCCTAAGAAAGGTATTTCATCAAATTGTCTCTATCAACCTAAGGCCAGGTCAAAAATTACAAAACAGAGTACCATTTCGTATTCTACGAACGTAATCTGACCACAGATATTTAAGGATCTTCACATAAAGAGAATCTCAGAGCATAACTGACTTTCCAAAGTTCCCAAAGTGGATATACAAACAGGATTCTAACACAACCTTCGTATTTCAGATAGATAGATAGATGATAGATAGATAGATAAATAGATATGCACACATACTGATTTCATTCTGTGTAACTGAAATATCTCTTTGGTCCTTATGAAGCTATCTCACAACACAGCTGTTATTATTACTTTCAACTTTCCCCACAAATTTCAGATATCAGGTTTTACTATCAAATCTCCAACAAAAAACTAAACAATATAAGAAAACAGAAGGCAGTATTTACCAACTTTTATGTCTGAAATGGATATCTCACTAGCATGTTTTATGAAATCAAATTTAACCCACACTCATAACTTTCGATTCCTCTTCACCAATTTCTTAAAAGAATCAAGTATTTTTAGAAAGCCTATCAACTCCCATACTCTTCAACCACATATATATCAATGTTTCTCAATGAAGGTAATCAATATTGTTTAAATCAGTATTGTTTAATATTATAGACACTAAATAACTAATAGCTTACAGAATATTTAAAAGCATAACTCAACTAACATAATTTTATACTTAGTATATTTTTGTATGCTTAAGGAAATCATTGTCCTCTCACACAAATTCCATGCTTTCCAGTAAAACACGTAGTTTTTAAAATATTTCTCATGATTATTTCAAAGGCATACATTTACATAACTTGATTTTTTTTTTTTTAGCACTCCAACTGCTGTACACTTTAAGTAGATAGTATACCTGGGTTTAGAGTCCTTTGCAGTTTACACTTTCAATACTTAAGGGAATATAATACCATAAAATTTTATGTTTTTTAAAATCAAGTCTGCAAAGCATACAAGTAGAATCTTTTTCCCACAGATCACAAAAAAAAACCATTTTACATATATACAGCATAAACAGGATGCTAACCACTGTACATTGAAATGGCATCAAAATAAAATTAATTCTAAAATAAAAAAAAAATAATTCTTTCATTCAACAACTGTTGTCTGGCTAGGGACATAGTATCAGTGCCATCTCTAGAAGGATAAAAAAGGCCATTTCTATTTGCCATCTTCCTTCTTCCAGTTCTTCCGGAAGACACATCCTGCCTCTAGTAGCTGTTGCTCTCCTTGAACACATGATTTCATCCTTATAGACAAACCAGGCTTCTAATGTTGGTTTTCAGTACATCAAAGAAAATATCTTATTAAGCGCCATTGGCAGGAAGAAGGGCTCAAAATTTTCTCATATACCCAAATTTTTAACAATGAATATTTTTTTTAGAAAAGAATCATGGAAAGGATTTAGGAATTGACATATAAAATCAAGTATATATGCCAGCCAAGAAATAATTATTCATTCCACATACAAATAGCCATCAGTATTCTATGCAACTTTCCAATTTCCTGGAATTAATGCCTATGCGTCTTCTATTTCTACCTCAGTTTCTAAAAACCATGTGACCCTGGAATGTCACTTTATAAATAAAAACATTATCATCTAACTAGGTAGATGTGACTTCTGTAATCTTTTTAATGTTATAAATGCTATGCATGTGAGATTTTTTTCAAAATTCAAAGGCTACAAAGGGACAAAATGAACAATAGGTCTTTTTTGTACCTCCCTGCATCAAATTGGCAATACACTGTTACACTGTTAATAGACTTCTGGTGTAGTTTACCAGCTTAACTTTAATATTAAAGTTAATATTAAAATATTAAATTTTAATAATAAATTTTAATATTAAAATATTTAATATTTTACTTCTGTTTCCTAATTTAGCATTTTTATATGCTATCTATTGACTGTCCATTGAAGAAATGAGCACTGACCCTTCCTCAACTGCCCTCAATCTCCTGCTAATTTTATAGGTTATTTTTTTATATTATAAAGTTTTATAATGCATTCTACTCCATAACATTAATTAAACCTATTTTATATATCTTCTAAGTGGATTCTAAAAACTGAAAATCAATTACGTACATTTATAATGTGCCTAGGTAAATACTAATCACAGGGAAATACAATCTTCTATCATTCAGATGTTACTGATTTAAAGAAAATCGTTGGGGCGCCTGGGTGGCTCAGTCAGTTAAGCGTCTGCCTTCAGCTCAGATCATGATCTCAAGGTCCCTGGATCGAGCCCCACATCCATCTAGCTGCTCAGTGGGGAGTCTGCTTCTCCCTCTCCAGGTCCCGCTGCTTATTTTCTCCTTCTCTCTCTTTCGTATATACATAAAAATCTTTAAAAAACAAACACAACAACAAAAAACAGGAGAATTGTCCATGTATCCCAGACAGATGACACTCTTAAATTTTTCCTAGGTTTCTTCAGTTTTTTCTGAATGCCCAAGATGGCCACTGTAATTTCCTCCTACCCACACTGCTCTACCACCATATCCTCTATTTTGGACTGTATTTTTCATTGTACTATAGTATCTGAAATATTTTCATGTGGAGTGCATAGTTTTTCCAAGTATAAAAAATGTACTTGTTCTCCTATGATAAGTATTGTGGTTGAGTATGGAAAATTTAGGTCCAAATTTCTTTTTCCCCAAATATGAAGGTAATGTTCAACTGCCGTCTTCAAGCATTCATCACAGCTGCTAAGAACTCAGTCATTTCATTTTCCATTTTTTATTCCTTCTGGCAGTAATCGGAGATTTTCCTCTTATCCTTAGAATTCTGAAATTTTACCAGATGTGTCTAGACATAGATCTTTTTCGTTTCATCCTGCCTGGTATTAGATGGGCTCAGATTCATTATCTTTCTTCCAGCTCACAACATTTTCTTCAATTATTTCTTTCATTATTTTTCTCCTTCCCAGTGTTTCTGTTTTCTGCTTCTAGAACTCAAATTTATGATGTGAAAACTTTGTGATATATTTTCCATATCTCTTTAAATTTGTTTTTCCAGATTATTTTTTTGCTTCATATTCACAGAGATTTCCTCCTGTTTATTAGCTCCAAATCAACAACTCATTCTTGACTCATGCTAATTTGTTATTTAGCCCATCCATTAAAATTTTTCTTTATAATTTTCAAAATCTTTTCTGATTCTCTGCCCCCTTTTCAGTGAAAGCATGATTAATAACTACAACATGTTCTTGAATCTTATATGATATATCAATTAGTTTTTCTTTGAAGTTTTCTTCTGAATTGTATCTGATGTCAGTTGTTCTTTTATTTATCTTTATCCTCTTCCATCTTGGTTCCCCTCAATTGTCTGATTATCCCTATCTATTTATACTGGCAAATAAAAAGATTACTTTAGAGAGTACAGGAAGCTGAAGTGGGCTTTCTCTGAGATTGTTCAAATTTGTTTTCCCAAGTGGCTTCTCCCTTAAAAAGGAGAGTAGTACTATTTAATCAGGCAGGGGATATAAATAAGGGATCCAAGCAGGTACCTGCATAGGAAGTTCACTGGAAACTGTCGAAACTGTTTTCCTCTGGAGTAGCATGCTTTAGTGGCTCTGCTTCTCCTCTCAGGTTCCAATATCTCAGTAGATGTCCTACTAAATTGTTGGTCTACTTTCCTAAGGGCATAGTTCTTAGACTTCAGGTCTGAGGGCAGGCATCACTGTCATCAGAGCTGTTTAGGCTGGAGAAAGGTCCAACTAAACCATTTAGGAAAATAATAGCTTTAAAAACTCTTGATTATTACCCAATTACCCACTACTGTTCTTTGTACTTGTTGGCTCCAAGCTTGGAGTCTTTCGGAGGTTCCCCTAGGAAAACCTGAGCTTACCTCTGATATCTTGGGTTCCATTTCTTCTGAGATTTTGCTGTCAATCCAATCCCATGAACTTTCTATCTTCTTCAAAATTTCTGGTCCTCTGATGGTACCTATAGTGGACTGTGAACTGTAATTTTACTGCTCAACAGGCTTTCTCCCCTCCCCCTTTTTCTAGTAACATAATCCCTCTTCTCTGTGGGGAAAATAGTCCATGTGATTTAGGAGGTGATTTCTTCCCAACCACCACAGGGGTGGCCACATAACTTAGGTCTGGCTAGAATATCCCATCCCCTTTTCCTTTTGCAGCCATCACTGCCTGGCTGAAAATAAAGCTAAGCCAGAAGAAAATAAAGACTAAAAACGTTGAAACAGTACTGATGACATCATTCAAATCTGGATTTATCCACACCAAGGTTGGATCTTCTCCCTCCCACACACATGCAAACATTACATTAAAGTCACAGAGCTAATGAGGTCCTTTTGCTCCTTTTTAAGGTAGTTTGACTAATATAGTAACATCTGTTCCTGCTTTTCAGGACTGTTAATTCAATCCTTATACAATATCAGTGGGACACTGGGAAAAAAGGAAGTTAAAGGAAAGGAATGTGCTCAATCCACCATATTTAAAAGAAAAGTTAGGATAATAACTATAAAGTCAGCCTGAAGAAATAAAATTAGCAATGTATAGTTTGCTGTTAAACATATCATGAGGAAATAGCTGTAAACTTTATTAAGTGTATCTTATTGTTCCATAAGATATATTCATACCTCCAGGAATAAAAAAGCAGACACAAAAACCAATCATCTCTCAAAGAGTTTTTTTCTCTGAGTCAAGATTCCAATGGTTTTAAAAAAGAAAAAGAACAAACACAGAAAGGTGATAGTAATTTAAAATTTTCTAATCTATTACTGTAAAAAAAGAAAAAAAAACCCTCTGTATAGTTATGTAATGGCAACCCCTAAAAGAAAAATTCTATAGCTGTTGGTGTGATTACTGGGGCAGAGATAGGGAAAGTGTTGCTTACTCTTCAATTGTAGAGGGGTAAGAAGTACAGAAGGTCACTGAACTCCTCAATGGGTAAAAGATGATATCCAATACTCCTCACGTAAGGTTCATAATTCATGGTTCATAGACTTATGCCTTAAGAACTCCTCCTGTATGTATGTATTTAAGTACATTTAGGGGAAAAACAGGTCCATGGTTTTCATCAGAATCTAAAAACTAAAATTCATGACCTAAAAAAGATAAATAAAACTACTCCTAATTGAAAAAGAACAATGACAACTTCATTCAAGAATTTCATATAATAATTAAATCTAGAAAAATATCTAACGAATACCTTCAACATGTAAGAGTATTTTAGATAAATTATTTCCATTCTTTAAAAAAACCGTTAAAAAAATCATTAGCTCCAATATGAATGAAAATACTGAGGTTAAGCAGTAACTTTCCCAAAGACACACAGTATTAAAATAGGATTCAAAAGCAAATTTTCCAACTTGATTTCAAATTCTTTTAATTCATAAGAAAAGAAATACAAAGGCAATGGGTTATTTCATAATAGAATGTAATTTTATGTCAGGCACAGATTGTCAAGTACTCACATGCCCATGGTTTAATGAAAGTAGAACTTGACCCTTATTCCTAATTGCCCTTTGATTAAGATATTTAGGAAAACTTCTGCTTCTGGTAGTGAAGTCAGGAAGACCTCAGTGTGATTAAGATATATAAATCTTAACACTGAAGACTACTTAAGTGAATGAATAGGTTCTCTCTAGCCAAGCAACACTGCTCTTCTGGGCTCCACTGGATACCCAACAAAGTTGCTCATGGATGGAGGACAAAAAAGCTGAAATGCCAAGCCTGGGAATATTTTTTTTTTTTTTTTTTTTTTTTACATTTTGGCATAAAAGACAAGAGGATCTGCTGATAAGGCTACAGTAAATAAGAACTTCCACATACTAAAAGACCTCTGCCACACATACTAAGGCACATTTACAACTTAAAACACATTCTTAGTACTTGGATCTAACCAAGAGAACTCAGGTACTAGAGTTTGGATTGGAGCAGAAAATTGGGTCAAATGAGGGAGAGGATCTTGGACTGTAAGGTAATGGTTATATGGGGGCAGAATAAGAAAAGAAATTAAGTACAAATGAAAAAATAATCCACAAAGCAAGTCAGAGATCTTAAAGGTTCCAAGATTTAGAAAACAGCGTGGTCAAATCTTTGCTTTGATACTTTGCTATTTTATCTAGAATCACAGAATCATCTGCTAACTTATAGCAGAGAAGTCACAGAAATAAGGTTTGCTTAACCGTTCCAGAAAAGGAGACAGAAGAGTAAGAAAGGATGTTGAATTTTGCATTACCTTTCTCACTCCCTCTATTAACAACAGTATGATAGAATGCTATGTTTTTTTAATTCTGTGGGAATTTAATAACATATTCTAATTAAATACTAAAGATCTAATGAATCCAGAATAGAATCCTAAAAGGGTATATAACCTATGTCACTATGATTTGTAGAATCTCCATTAGACTTTCATTCCCTATGCTAACATTGGCTCCATCTAAAATAAATTAACCCACATGCACAATTATAGCTAAAGAGTTTTATTGGCAATCTATGAAATAAATAAATAAATAAATAAATAAATAAATAAATAAATAAATAAATAAATAGATGGAACGGAATTAGGAAGGAAAATGAAAGAGTGTGATTTTTCTAAATTAGTTTTAAATTGCCTTTAAAAAAAAAAAATAACCAAAACAGTAAATCTATTTTCACAACACCCTTCATTCTTCCTAATGCTTCACTTTTAACAACTATTATTTATGGAGACCGTTAATAGTTTTACAAATGTTTTCACATACATTATCTCATCTGACCACCCCCAAAAAAGCTTATTACTATATCCCGTCTTATGTGAGGCTCTGAAGGGTTCAGTTTACATATTGTACTTACTGAACATAATGAATTAAGAGAGGTAGTAGGATCTAAAACAGCTTTCATCTCACCTTAAATTTTGAGAACTTACAATAAAAGATATCATCTAAAAGTATGTATTTTGATTTGATGTTCCAGAAAAGGTTAATAGTACACTATTCACTCACAATCTAGCTCAAAATCAATCATGTGATTTTTTCCCAAGATAAGATTAGATAAACAAGACCTAACAGAACAGAGCAACATTAACTAGCTACATTCTGACAAATCTTTTTGGGGGTGGGGAAGAGAAGAGGGAACAGTTTTATAATCTGGTGTTTAACCAACTCTTAAATATACTAAGACAATCACTACTGTTGGGTAATTAGAATAAGATGTCATTCATACAAATATCTGTAAAAAGGACCTAGACACAAGATGAAATGAGCTAGTGATCTCTAATAATTTATATAAAACATATTTCTTGATTAACTACTAGGGAGGCCCTTACAGTAGTAAAAAAGGCAGTGGTTTATAGGAGTTAAGAAAGCAGACTTTGATTTGAGACTATTCCTGTTTATATTTCATCATTTACTGTGACCTTGAGCAAGGTATTTTTTTTATTTTTTTCAACTATACAATGTGACTAATAATATTATCTACCTCTTAGAGTTGCTGTGAGGATTAAATGAGACAAAGCAATTCAAACTGTGCCTGGGATATAGTAAGCACTCATTAAAATATTAGTTAATGAAGATTATAATTACTCTATGTGCTAAATGTTATGAACAGCTTCAGGGGAGAGATTATGGATAAAGCAGTCAGCCAAGAGCTACACCTACAGAGAAGAGATATTAATTGGGCTTGAAAGCTAACATTTGACCTACCATAACCCAAAACATAATAAACCACTACAAAACCACTGTAGTTTTAAAAATATGGTGCTGACACACATAATAAAATGAGAATTACAGAGACAGACCCATGTACCTTTGGTCCAGCACTTTTACCAGTGGAATATATCCAGCCAAAATAACAGAAACGTATACACAAAGATATGTATATCAAAGAGTCCACTGCAGTATTATTTGTAATGGCAGAACACTAGGTACAATCAAAATACTGGCTAGAAACACTGTATAAAACCAGGAAAAAAAATGATTCCTGACAAGAGAATACTTCCCAACCATTAAAGGAAATAAGAAACTATATGTGTATTTATATGGCAAGAGTATGATAAACTAATAGTTTAAAAAAATTTCACAATATTTTCATAAGGACCACATTCATACAAAACAAAAATTTGTTTACATAAATACACATGTGGATATATGTATGAAAATGCACAAAAAAAGTATAACATTACATATATCTAAGATTTATACCTTTAGGATATAAAAGGGAGATTTTCAACTATTATACTTATCTTTCTCTACTATTTAAAATTTTACAGTTTGTATTTACTACATGACTTAATAAAAATAGAAAAAACACAATGCAATTTCCCTTAAGATTCCTCTCACATAAAAAAATTAGAAAGAAAACAAAATACCAGTCACAGTTTGATATTATGATTGCATACTGTATCACAGGTTTGATTCAAAAGATAAGTCATCCCACCAATGGAATTGAAACTTATCTAGCTTGAGTCTTATAGCAACTCTTCTATTCTGGCATTTTTTTCTTTGAAATAGCAACTACATAATTTTTAAACTATTTCTGGTCTATCTGAAATATACTTCAAAAACACTGAAACAAAACTAAAGAACACAAAAGATAACACAAAAGATAACTAAAATACATTCATAGAATTTGTAAGTCCTGCCGTAAATGTGTATAGATATGTTCAAGTCCAAAAACAGCCTACTTAAGATTAATGACATCATAAATCATTAAGAACACTTTACAGATGCTGTTACTGCTCTTGTCTTCTTCATAAAAGCACCTTTACTTCTTTAGTAGAAATTTTTAAGGGAGGGAGGAAAGAAAGGAAAAAAAGAAGCCAAGCCTGCTTAGAGCTTTAGAGGTTAAGAGGGAAAAAAAATGGTTTCAAAAGATCACTGACAACATACATTAAATGAAAAATATGGAAAATTACTTTGTTAACCATAAAACCCTGCAGACGTTAGCTACGTGTCAAAAAGCACAGGAAACTGTTTAGTACAAACAACTAATTTTAGGGGATCCCTGGGTGGCTCAGCAGTATAGTGACTGCCTTAGGCCCAGGGCATAATCCTGGAGAGTCCAGGGATCGAGTCCCACATCAGGTCCCCTGCATAGAGCGTGCTTCTCCCTCTGCCTGTGTCTCTGCCTCTCTCTCTATCTCTCTGTATGTGTGTCTCTCATGAATAAATAAAATCTTAAAAAAAAAAAAAATCCCTAATTTTAGTATATGGGCCTTCAGGTTATACAAATGCAGTACAAGTAGAGATGTATATACTGAGCATATATAATCCAGTCTACCATTCTACTGTCCAAATATATGAAATAAAGGTAGTACTTCAAAGAGTGAGAAAGGATAGATTGAAAGAGCCAAATAAACTGATTAACCATTTAAAAATATAAGATTAATTAAGTTCCTATCTCCCTCCAAAAGTCAGTCTAAATTTAAAATACATGAATTAAGCCTAAAAAACAAGAGGTACAATAGTTAAAGGTGGAACAACCCAAATGTTCACAATGTATTATTCAGTCTTTATTAAAAAGGAAAGAAATACTGCCATATACTACAACACAGAGGAATCTTAGGGACGTTATGCTAAGTGAAATAAGTCAGTCACAAAAAAATGATACTACATGACTTCCATTTATATTACTCATCTAAAGTGGTCAAATTCACAGAAACAGAAAGTAAAATGTAATTGCCAGGAGATGGGGAAAGAGGAAAATGGGGAGTCTAGCTAGTTCTAGATAAAAAGTGTCTGTTGTATGACGTGAATATACTCAGCACTACTGAACTACACTTAAATGGTTAAAATGGTAATTTTTTTGTTTTCCTTGTTTACCACAATTACTTTTTTCTCAATTACAAATGAATTAAGAGGTATACATTGAATTACTTAAGCCACTTTTAAAAATTATAAAACTACAGAGATCAAATAATCAAACTCTTTTCTAACATCCAACTGGCAAATGTGGTTAAAAACACAAAATCGAAGATTAAAAAGAAAAAGAATGCATAAAATTGCATCTGTCGAGCACAAATCTTTTTAAGAGTAATGTAGGATTGGAATGTAGGAAAGGAATAAAGTTTCCCTTAAGAAATTGGAAAATCTAATATGAAACGGATAATCTCCCAGAAAATATAAATTGAAATGTTAATGAAATCAAACCCAACACTGTGTTAAAAATTAAAAAAATACTACATAATACTAAGTATTCCCAACAGTTTAATATTAGGAAATTTATTACTGCAATTCATTATATGAATAGATTGAAGGGGGGAAGAAATACTCATTTCAATAGATGCCAAAAATTTATTTGATAGAAGTCAGTATACATTTCTGATAAAACTTAGTGAGCTATGAGAAAAAGATATACTAAATTAAGAAAGGATATTTGCATTATACTTAATAGTGACACAGCAGCACTCCCATTAGCACTCCCTAGATAACGATTGCCTCTATTATAATCATTTTTATTCAACATTTTGGGAGTGTTCAAAACTGATGCAGTAAGAGGAAAAACAAGAGGTAAGAGTACTGAAAAAGAAGAGACCAAAGACAATACTTTATTGGAGTCAATATAACAATTTAATCAGAAAACTCAACAAAATAAACTGACTTAATATTAGAATTCAGCTTAGTCGCCATATATACAAGATCAAAATATCAAAATCCATAGGTTCCTATACTCCAACAATAACTAAATAAAAAGTGTAATGGAAGAAAAAAATTCAGGGGATCCCTGGGTGGCTTGGCGGTTTAGCACCTGCCTTCAGCCTGGGGCATGATACCGGAGTCCCAGGATCGAGTCCCACATTGGGCTCTCTGCATGAAGCCTGCTTCTCCCTCCTCCTGTGTCTCTGCCTCTCTCTCTCTCTCTCCTTCTCTCTCTCTCTCTCTCATAAATAAATAAATAAATAAAGCTTTTAAAAAAAAATCATGATAGTAAGAACTATAAAATAATATGGAATAAACCCCCCAAAATGTGCAAAATCTATATGAAAACTATAAAACTTTATTAAAGATAGATGAAGGGCCTGAAGAAAACAGAGGCATGCCATGTTTCTGGATGGAAATGCTCAGTATTACACATCTATTTCTCCTCAAACTAATCCATATTTCATTGTAATTCCAATTAAAATCTCAATAGGCATATTTTATGGCAGTTTACAAAAGCCATCTGATAAGTTATGCATAATATCTAAAACTCTTGACAGATCAATGAGGGAAAACTGCCTTCTAAGACATCAAAGCATTTTAACATATTAGGCATTGAGCCATACAGAATCACAGATATTTGAGGACTCTCCATGTACAAAAAGAACACTATCAAAAGGTCCAATCTAATAACTAAAATTGATGTACACAAAGGAATAAAAAACAGCTATTATTAATCTGGGAATATTAAACACTCAAATTCCCCCACTCCCACCACCCACAAATCCCTTTCCAAGTCTTAAGAAACAGAGGAGTCCACTAAAATATCTAATACTAATAAAGCTTGATCAAAGACCAAGAGGGCTCCCTATTTCTTACCCCAGTAGCAGTTATAGGCAGAAAACTGAAAGGGAGGGTGGAGAGGGGTAGATAGAGAGGAAAAGTTTCTTTCAATAACCCTGACCAAGAAAGGATATCTAAGCTGAAACCTAAAAGAGATGAGACAAAGAATTAGGGGAAGAATATTCTACAAAGAAAGTAAAACACCCTAAGTGAGAAAGTCTCCATGCTCTAAGAATAGAGCAGAACTAGAAGATAGTAAATGAACTAAAAAGGATATAAAATAAGGCTAGAATAGTTAGAAGGATCAGCCATACAAAGTCTTACAGGCCAAAGTAGGAGTTTGGATATTATTCTAACAGCAATGAGAAGTCAAATAACAATTTACATCTCACAAAGATTGGCCTAGTTGCTGCATGAAGAATGAAATGAAGTACAAGGAGGCAAGGAAGAAAGCCAGGAGATCAAATTAGGAGACCACAATGAAGTCCAAGCAAGATAACAGCCTGGGCTAATATGATGGCAGCACACATGGAGAGAAGTGGGAAGTGTTGAGGTTTACCTTGGAAGTCTTATGTCCAGTATCCTTTCCATTCCCACTCTACCACTTTACCTTTTTGGCAGCAGAAACACTTTACAGGAAACCATTCCATGAGACTCAGATGAAAATGACCTGTCCTAGTCTATCTCCTAGAAGTACAGAAAGACATGATCTACACCTAAACAAAGCAGCTCTTTCCTTATCGACGACTGGTTCAAGAATGGACACATGACCCAAGAAGATTATTTCAGGATCCAGGAGTAACTGTTTTGCTTTGTATTGCTAGCCATAACAACAATGTAATCCTAAATTATATTGGTGTAAGACATTAATTGTCCTCCAACATCCACACTCCTTTTTCTTTAGTAAAACACTTCTCCACAAGCTATATCTGTGTGTGATGGCGCCTTATAACAAGAGCTGGGTCCCAGGTATGGACATAAAACTAAATTCTGGTCAGGAACTGATGTTTGCAATTTCTTGGCCAATTCATTAAAAGGAAGCTATCTGTGTATGCCTTTCTGTTTCTTATTTCTCATGTGCTTTACATTAGTTTTACATTAGGCCTGTCTTACAAAATACCATAGACTGGTGGCTTAAACAACAAAAATTTATTTTTCTCACAGTTTTTTAGGCTAGAAGTCCAAGATCAAGGTGCCATCAGGTTTGGTTTCTTTAGAGGTCTCCTTCCTTGGCTTGTAGACTGCCACCTTTTTGCTGTGTCCTCACATGACCTTCTTTGTGTGCATGTATTTCTGGTGCCTCTTGCTGTGTCCAAATTTCCTCTTCTTATAAGGACACTTGTCAGATTGGATTAGGGTGATGATCCACCCATATGACCTAATTTAACCTTAATTCCTTTTTTTAAGCATTACCTCTCAATGCAGTCACATTCTGAGATACTGGGGGTATAATAAGGCTTCTTTATTATTATCATTATTTTTTATCATGAGAAGTGCACTCTTTAATCCTCATTTCCATCCCCCTCTCCCACCTCCCCTCTGATAACCACTAGTTTCTTCTCTATAGTTAAGAGTCTGTTTCTTGGTTTGTCTTTTTTTCCTTTACTTGTATTGTCGGATCATATGGTATTTGTCTTTCTCTGGGTGATTTATTTTGTTTAGCATTATACTCTTTAGCTCTATTCATGTTGTTTCAAATATCAAGATTTCACTTCTTTATGGCTGAATAATATTCCTGTGTGTTACATCTTCTTTATCCATTCGTCAATGGAAGGACACTTGGACTACTTCCATAATTTGGCTATTGTAAATAATACTGCAATAAACATGAGTGCATGTATCCCTTTGAATTAGTGTTTTTGTATTTTGGGGGAAATACCCAGTAGAGTAAGGTAGTTCTATTTTTAATGTTTTGAGGAAACTCCATTCTCTTTTCCACAGTAATAATATCCAGTTTGTACCCCACCAACAATGGAGGTTAGGGTTTCAACATGAATTTTGGAGGGACACAATTCAGCCCAAAACAGGCTGGAACATGAATGTGATGTTAATGACACAAATTAGACTTTGTAGATGAAGTCAACACCCTAAGGCAGAGCTGTCCAATAAAACTTTCTGTGACGATGTATATGTTCTATATCTGCACTCTCCAACATGGTAGCCACTAGCCACATGTGATTACTTAGATTAATTAAAACTAAATAAAACTAAAAATCTAGACCCTGTTGTACTAGGCACATTTAAAGCACTGAGTAGCCATACATGGTACACAGCTACTATACTGGACAGCACAGGTTAAGGGATGGTGTAACAAAACAGGAGCTTAGACCTATGCATGACCTGAAGGACTACCCCCAGGGTATCACATAACCAGATATGTTTTGGAGTCTCTTTATTCCAACAATCCATCTTATATTTTAACCAACAGAGTAAATTGCCATAACAAATTCCTAAAAACTCTGGTAAGGCTCAGAGGACAGATAGCAAGGAAACACATCAGGCTGAAGAACCAACAACCTCTGTTATACAGTACCAAACCACTATGCCTGAAATAATGGGGAGGGCACATTATATGACTACCAAATGTGTATAACTCTAAGAAAAGCAATTAAAAAACTCAGAATATTGGTGGCTGTTGGTTGTTTAAAGAACTGGCAAAAAGAACAGCTCCACCAAGAGTAACGCAGTTTGTAAACAGAGATAGACATAAATACAATGCCACCGTGGGGAGCTCTTTCAGTAGCAAACTCTAACCTGAATCCTGTACATTGAGGCCTCTCAGGTTAGGAAAGGCAGGACTTTTATGCTCCAAATATACCAAGAGAACTTTGTGACCTCAAAGGTTTTTTGCCACAAGGTAGCAAAGAACACGTGAAGAGTATTGCTTTCCCACCTGGGTTTTGATGTGTCAACTTGGTTAAACTCTGACTGATAAACCAATCAAGCCTATTTTTTCAGATACCCTCAAGGTAGCCCAGTAACAGGGAGAACAGCACTATGAGAACGAAGAGCTTTCAAAAAATCTAAAAGAGATCTTCTGCTGATGATAAAGTCATATGGTACTGACTTAAAGAAAACAGAATAGAAATTAAAGTTTTTGAAAGTTTTACCACCAAACTACATTACTAGCCTATAGAAACCTATGACTATGGGCAGCCAGGGTGGCTCAGCCGTTTAGCGCCACTTTCGGCCCAGGGTGTGGTCCTGGAGACCTGGGATCGAGTCCCATGTCGGGCTCCCTACACGGAGCCTGCTTCTTCCTCTGCCTCTTGCCTCTGCCTCTCTCTGTGTCTCTCATGAATAAATAAATAAAATCTTAAAAAAAAAAAAAAAGGAAAGAAAGAAACCTATGACTGAACCTTAAATAACCCTTAATCTATACCAACTGGCAGGGAGCTATAAAAGTTGTACAATTTCTAGGGATGTCATTATCTTGAATGCCTATTACTTCAGATGTGGCAAAGGGAAATAACAAACAAGGAAGAATCACCTAAGAACAAAGCCAACGACACACACAATAATCAAAATGGCATTTCTATCATAGAGCAAAATCAAAGGCTTAACTGAGGAATTTATATGTTGCCAAAGCAGAGTCTTCAGTCAAGAAGGATTTCAGTATTAACATGGGCCAACTACTGCTATCTACTTCTGTTTTTTCCTTCTCCAACGAAGCATCATTATGATTATCCTATTCCTATTCACTGCTGTGCAATGGTTGGGCAAAATAAGAGGCATATTATTTATTATTTTATAGATTACTGGCTGAATTAAGAGAAAAAGAATTATGTAAATATCTATCATGTTGAGCTACATCTAGTAACTGGATGAAACTTTGGAGTGATTCTCAAGAAAGGAAGAAAAGTATGTGTTAGAAGAAAGGTTTGTACAAATATTGGATGACCAAAAAGTTCATATCCATACTCAAGAAGAAAAGTTTAAATTAGAAATACACATACCAATAAAAAATAAATTTATAAGTTGGAAATACACACTTGACAGTCACTAGCATTACATATAAATACAGAAGACTAGATAAGATCACCTAAGAAGTGAGACTACACACAAGATGGAAAAGGGCCCACGACTGAGCAACGAGGTCCTAAATAATCAAAGAATGTACAGTGAGGGGAGTAGGAGGAAACAAGAAGACCAAAAAAAGCTGCTAGTAATGTCGAAACAGAAGAGGGTGGTATTACATAAGCAAAGAGAGTAGCATTTTTTGAAGAGACAAAAATTGGCCAACAAGATCAAATGCTACTAAAATGAGTAAATAAGAAATGGACACAACAGTTAAATATTATATTTAAAAAGATATCTGTGTATCTTTCAAAAACAAAGCACAGCGGTATCAAAAGAAAATTTCTAAGAATATTTTCTTAAAATATTGGGGTGAAGGTCTCTAGAAATTATAAAAGAGTAAGTCATTTTACTACACAAAAATAAAAATGTTTCTACATTGCGAACATACTGTAAACAGAGAGCACAAATAATACTGTGAAGGATTATTATGCATAAATATAAACAGCACCAACAAATCACTAAGAAAAAGACAATTCTAATAGAAAAGGTAAAGGATATAACAGGAAATTTTCCAAAGAAATCCAAATGAAAAATAAAAATAAAAATTTATTCATGTCAATAGTACTCAGGAAAATGAAAACAAAACAATACAAACACTTTTTTGTTTAACACGTTTTAAGAACTAAGATTGCTCATTTCCAGTAATATCCTTAAAATCCTGTTGATGGAAGTTAAACTTGAAGTATTTATTAAATTTAACACATGCATAACCTCTGGCTCAGCAATTCTTTCCAGGAATCCATCCCAAAGAAATATTTTTATACTCAAAAATAACTGTAAAAGGACATTTACTTCAGCATTATACATGTAATAGCAACGTACTAAAAACAATCAAAATGTCTACCAATATAGGGGCACCTGGGTGGCTCAGTTGGTTAAGCACTCCACTCTTGGTTTTGGCTCAGGTCATGATCTCAGGGTCATGAAATCCAGCCCTACATCTGGCTCCAAGTCTGCTTGAGATTATCTTTCTCCCTCTCTCTCTCCGCCCCTCCCCCCTTGCACATGTGCCTGTGCACACTTTCTCTCTCTAAAATAAATAAATCTTTTAAAAAATGTCTACCCATATAAAAGAGCAAATAAATTATGAACATTCATTCTATGGAACATTCATAAGAAAATGAGAACAATGAGGCAAATCCTAATGTACTTGGTCAGACACACATCCCCACTTCCCCACCCCACACTCATTCATTCACTCCCACCAAGAAAAGAAACTAGAACATTTGATATACACCAAGCTGTTAGTAGCATTTACTTTGAGAAAGAAGATAAAAAAAATTTATTAGAAGACTTTTTTAAAGTATGAACGTATTCATTAGTTTTTATAGATAAGTACGTAATCATTGACTGAAGACTTATCTTTTCAACTGATGTATTTTAAGTATGCTCATCAATTAAACTTTTAGCAGACAAAATGTATAAGTGATAACTTTGTTCTGTGTGACAGATAATTTGATTAACATACACCAAGGGTGAAAGAAAAAATTTCAAATAATGATTAATTCTGAAGGGTAGAATTATAAGTAAATGCTACATTTAAAATCTAACTTAGAAGGCTTTTAACATTGTACTCTACACCATCCTATCACTCAACTCCTCATATTTTAACATATTTGTACCTGCATTAACCATAAGTATACCTTTATAACATCTATTCTTACTACAAAATCTTCACAGTAAAATCAGAATGGATGAATACTTGGTGTAATGTAATTGCTAAGGATATTCTAGAAAAAGAGCAGATACAGACTACATCATATAAAAAAAATCAGAACATAATACCACAAATGAGGGAGAGTATTCCAAGAGGCACTCATAAAAGATGTAAAGTCTACCCAGCTTATATTCAAAAACAGAAATAAAACAATCCCTATAATGAGACCAATTCTAAAGTTATATATACAGTATAGTATATATAGCATATATAGTATAGTATATATAGTATATATCTACAGTTATACTGAAAACACAGATCCCCAAATTAATTATACAAGACTAAAACCATCTTCACAGTTTTAAATTATTATTAATTTATCTCAACATGACTTAAATTTTATGAAGCTAGTAATAATGTTTCAGTGCCTTCAAATTCTTCATAATCCCTGATTTTGCTAGGTCTCAATAATGCTTTTTAAATTTATTTAGGAAAGTATAATAGTGGGCAGCCTGGGTGGCTCAGCAGTTTAGCGCACCACCTGCAGCCCAGGGTGTGATCCTAGAGACCCGGGATGGAATCCTATGTCGGACTCCCCGCATGGAGCCTGTTTCTCCCTCTGCCTGTGTCTGTGCCTCTCTGTCTCTCATGAAAAAATAAATAAAATCTTTAAAAAAAAAAAAAAAAGGGCAGCCCAGGTGGCTCAGCGGTTTAGCGCCTCCTTCAGCCCAGGGCGTGATCCTGGAGACCGGGGATAGAGTCCCACATCAGGCTCTCTGCATGGAGCCTGCTCTTCCCTTTGCCTGTGTCTCTGCCTCTCTCTCTCTCTCTGTCTCTGTGTGTGTGTGTTTCTCACGAATAAATAAATGTCTTAAAAAAAAAAGTATAATAGTGATATTTTCTAAAAATCAGAAAAAAAATTCCATCATTGAATTTTTCATGTATGTAAATTTAAGTTTTAATAACCTACAACATTAATAAAATAATTTAACTCAACATATACAGCTACTATTTTAAATATAGCTGACTTTTTAACATTCACTGAGAGGGAAATGGTTGAGATTACTATATACTCAAAACAGCTACACATAGGATACTCAGTAAATGTCAGGTAAAAGAATTAACTCCTATACTACATCTTGAACTAGTAAGTACTGGAGGCTTGATAACAGGACTCTTTCTGTTTGATTAAATTCAAATAAAATATAAGAGGAAAACGAGACAATAATGAGATCAAAGACTGAACTGGAAATAGACCTGATATAACACAAACTAGAAGACAACTTCCTTTCCTTCCTGGTCTCAGACTGAGACTGATAGGAAAGAAGGAAAGGAAAATAGAACTATATGTTAATGTTTATTCATTCCAAATTCAAAACTGATGAAACTAATTTTTCTACAGATCAAGTTATTTCTCAAAGGTTCTTTAATTACAAGACAATTCAAGAGGAAAACACAGATCACTAATTTTAGGATAGGTTATTTCTTCACCTTTTTAAAAAATTTTCTGCTTTATTTTTGGGGAGGAAGGAAGGAAGGAAGGAAGGTAGGTAGGTTGGTTGGTTAGTTCGTTAAGGTTAGTTTCCAGAAAGAACAAGTAAAGTAAGTTCTGGACTTCTCAACACAAATAGGTCTTCTGAGTTACCACATTACCTTGGCTACAAGCAGTTTCCCAATTCCAAACAATGCACATAAATGCCTGCCTGATTCCCCACTACTACTGCAGTGAGAATGTTTCAAAATAACAAAGTGGGAGGGAGGGAAGAGGCAGTCACCTGACCTCTCTAAAATATCCAATAAAAGTTCTGCACACACACACCATGGGTGTAAGGGAAAAAAGAATAAAGGAAGGAAGGAAAGAAGGAAGGAAGGATAGATAGATTAAATGAGACTTAATGATAGCTCAGGAGAGGAATGCCTGCTAGAGATATATGTGGCCTGATAGAGATGCATCTGTATAAACTAGTTTCATAACTTTGTCATGTCTGGTGTGTACTTTCAAATAATATCAAGAATCAAGAAATGAGGAGTTTACTTATTTTCAAAATTTAAATAACACTACCTAACACACCTCACATTTTTCTCCATGATTCAAGTTTCAGTAACTCATTAATCTGAACATTAAGTAACAAGCAATAAGAATATAATTAAGTATAATCTGCAATCCTCCTTGATCATGGATTCCATCCCTAACCCTCCAATCATTTTTAAATTATCCCACTCTAGATCCTCCCTAGTTTTGGTCAACATTTCCATGGTACAGCAGATGGAAATATACATAATCTATTTTGTGCAGAGGTATCACAGAATTATTTAAAATAAGAGTTATGATTCTCCAATACCGCATTTCATCTTGTTCCACACCATACTGAACTTTTACTGAAAACGCATGCTTTGTTTCAGATCATTTACCAAAAAAAAAAAAAAAAAACACATTTTTTTACCCGTGACTCATAAAAACCTATTCAGCATTTTTAACATATTCTCAACAACCTTCTCAAACACAATTCACTCTGACCTACTGTACACCTGAGAGGTATTTCACCATATTATCCAAATTATTTATAAATATACTAAATAATATTGGGTCCAAAAGAAATTCCTAAAGTACTACAAACTTTACATTTTTTTGCAACTGACCCTCTTTTATGTCTACAGTCTTACCCAGAAGTAAACTTAAGCCAACTCTTTCAAAAGATCAAGGTAATGTTTACGAGTTTTAGAAGATAACAGAAGGCAATCTGTGTTGTACTTTAAATAATCAGGTCTCTATTAATGTTGAGTTCCAAAGCATTTTTGGGAAAAATGAAATCCAATATGTCTTTTTTCAATAATTAAAATCTAAATTATAAATCATGATAAAACGGTATCTATGTTGTTCCACAACTTCACTTCCCCTAATGATTGAAAAAGTTTTTAAAGAGAAAAAAATATATACATTAGTAAGTTAAAAAACACCAAACATGACAAGAGCTGTTTTGATTCTGTATGGCACGTGGATAGGCATAACTACCAGACAAGTAAGGTTCCAGGGACTAAAAGGGTATTCATTTTCACTCTTTACCTTCAATTCCCTAACGATTTTTTTCTTCCCCCAAAAGGTGAAAGTTGAAGGAACTTAGATTGGGCATAGATTATCAAGGATGTTGGTGCCCCCTATTGGTGCTAACAAAAACTAAGTGGTATCAACACACTATCTCACATACCACTATGAAGTGAAATTTTTTTCATCGATGTTGGTCAAGTCTGTAAAAATTATATGGAAATTCATGACAAGTACCTTTACTAACCCACTAAATCATCTTTGTAAGAATGCAGAATTAACTACTGTCATAAATGCAAATATGCTATCTCAAAGACCTAAAAACTGAACTTCCAGTCAACCAGATGGTAAAACTGGATGCCAGCAGCAGCAGTCTAGTAAACAGTCTAGCAAATTTTGGGAAGTCTCTGACGAACCCAAATATTTCCAGAGTAGTGGTTAAAGAAGAAATACTTATTAATTACTTATTTATTTTTACTTCAGACATCTAACTTCTTGAAAGCCTAGCAAAGGTAAGACACTAAGACATATGTAACACATTGAACAGTGCAGCAGGAGATACAAAGATGTGTAAGGCAAGGTTTCCATCTTCAGATCTGATAGTTCTTAGCAGACTAGATGAAAACTGATTCATTAATTAAACAATTAAAAGACAAAATATGAGGACTTAAGACAAGAGTAAGCGTAAGGTTAGTTTCCAGAAAGAACAAGTAAAGTAAGTTCTGGACTTCTCAACACAAATAGGTCTTCTGAGTTACCACATTACCTTGGCTACAAGCAGTTTCCCAATTCCAAACAATGCACATAAATGCCTGCCTGATTCCCCACTACTACTGCAGTGAGAATGTTTCAAAATAACAAGGTGGGAGGGAGGGAAGAGGCAGTCACCTGACCTCTCTAAAATATCCAATAAAAGTTCTGCACACACACACCATGGGTGTAAGGGAAAAAAGAATAAAACACTTATAAGCACCTTCAACAAAATCTTGGGTTTAATGTCAGGTATTCACAGCCTACCCAGATCCTAAGTCAACTCCTATTTAAAAGTAAAATTTTTTTGGCTTAGTAAAGAAAATAACCTTGAAAACTAAAAATCTGAGAGAAGCAACAGATTGCTTCTAAAGAGGGTAGTTTACACTATCAAGTTTATTTTGTTAACAGTTGTTAATTCTAGATGGTAGGAACACGGACACACTTATCTGTACTTTTCTGTATTTCTTCTTTTTCAAGGAGTTGAATAAAAAAAAGAGAAGGTGAACAAGAAAATAGGAGTAAGAAAAGGAAAGAAAAGCTTAGGGTAGTCCACTTGTCTTCAGTGATTGCCCTACTACCTAAACGTATGTTCTCCTATACCATTTGAATTTGTTTTCACACTATCTGAAATGCCAACATCTAAGATGTCGCACTCAACACCACATAACAGAACATGTGAATGAATGAATTAATAAATGAGTGAGCGAGCGAATGAACGAGGAGGCTTTGACTCAGACAGGTTACATCCTGCTTTGCCACTTATTAGCTATGTGACTCTGATGAAGTTACCCAAAACCCTTCTAAGCCAGGATCTTTGCCTCTGAAGTCAATATGAATATCCTCTCCCAACATTTGTATACTTCTGAAATTCACCCACTTTATTCAGGATCTACATTAACCATTTACTCTCGCTCTCATACTTCCCAAAACCTATATTTAATTATTGGTGCATTTTAAAATCAATGTGTCTTAAAACATGTTTCCTCACCATTACTTACCCAGTAGAGCAAAATGCCCAGCATATAATAGGAACTCTAAACATTTTATTAAATAATGAAACATATATAAAAATACCTACTTTGTAGGGATATGGTGAAAATAAAATGAAAATATATTACTTGTATTATCTCATTTAATTCTCATACCAATGATATAAAGTAGAACATACCTTACCATCATTTACATAAGAGGAAATTAAGGTGCAGAGAAGTTAATACTTGCCTGAGATCACAAAGCTAGTGAGTAATGGATCATATCTACGCTCTTAACCATTATGTTGGATTTAACATACAGTAGGCACTGAATAATAGTTTCTTATGTTTTTAAAATGTAAATGTATCTAGGAGGCTTAAGGTACTTATCAGGCATTCAACAATCAATGTATATTGGCTTAACTGGCTTTCCCTGTAATACCTATGGAAGAGGACTGTCGCTAAGAATTAGCAACTAAAAGATACTGAAATAAGTCCAAACTTTAGCTATTTGGCAGTCCTGGATCCAAGAAGGGAAAAGGAAACTCAATTCCTTCTCTTGGTTTCCTAGATGAATTCTGGATCCTCCCTAAGTACTAGTTACTCACTGAAAATGTTTTTTATCAAGTATTGTGTTTAAGCAGTCTAGAAGACAGGATAATTATGACAGAACTATTTCTTCAAAGATCTTAAAATACCGCTTTATCAATTAAGAGATGAAAATGGGGAAAAGGTAAGCTTCTCTGGACTTATCTGGGATTCTACCACTGTAACAAAGGAACTTGGGTGGCATTTTTCCATTAAAAAACAACAACAACAAAAAGATTTTGAAGTGAATTTGAGAGAAAAATATCGACTGAAATAATTTTTCTCTCATACTCAACCCTACCTTTTCCAGGTCTACAAACAGATTCTCCCTGGCCTTGCAAATTCCTTAAAAAGTGAGTGGCTCAGCAGTTGAGCGTCTTGCTTTCAGCTCAGGATGTGATCCCAGGGTCCTGGGATCACGTCCCGCATCAGACTCCCCATGAGGAGCCTGCTTCTCCCTCTGCCTATGTCTCTGCCTCTCTCTGTGTGTCTCTTATGAATAAATAAATCTTAAAAAAAAAAAAAAAATAGTCAATACTAATTTATTCACTGGCTCCCCTTGTCTAAAATTTCACCACTAGATTTGTCTCTTAAATTTAAAGCCTCAAATTACCTACCAAAAATAACTGGAATTCTGAATAACTCCTACTAACATCTTTACATTTTATGCATCTTTAGTAAAAGTTACTTTTGAACATGAATGCTACCTTTACTAGCAAGTTTTTTCCCCTTCGAACTCTTCATTAGCAAACACAGACTGATAACATTCAATTACATTTAAAAATGCACTCAACAAAATGCAATGTTATTTCTGAAATGGAGTATGAACTCTCGCAATTTTAACTTTTGTGCATTACAACTTATATGTTAGGAAATACAACTCCGTGTATTTTCCATGTTAGTCACCCACTGAAAGCCAACGAAATTCTGCATTTTTCAATTTCTGATCTAAGATTTTAAGTCAAATGGGAGCAGGGGAAGTAGGAGAGGGAAGAGGAGAGCTCCTGGTCTTATACTTTTGTTTTCAGGTATAGATGAAGTTACACATATTATCTAAAACATGATTATCCTATTCTGATACTGAAAAGAAAATCCAATTCTCAATAAGCTATTCTAACATTTAATAAGAATTAGATTCCTGTTCTTCAACATTCAAATAAAGCTGTTCTTTAAATTGAATCTCCTTTCCTTCCAACGGTTTCCTCTTTCAGCAGATATACAGAATATCCAGCTAACATTTCTTCATAGCAAATGTATGTTTTTATTAAATTATCCTCCAATTTTTCAGTTTAAATACCTGAAACCACAACTATATACAAAAACTATAGCCTTTCATGTTCTTTTCTCATCTTTTTATGATTTCTATTGGAAGGATAATCTCAAGGATCATATTATCCACATTTTTCATTGTGTAGCCAATAACAGAATGAATTAGAAAATGGACTTAAATACCATGAGTATTAGCCACAAGATTTCCTAGCTCTAGAAAGCTAAACTTCTGCTGACATGCCAATAAAATGATAATAATATGAAAAACATTGCACAACTCATCCATTTGGCTTATAATGTACAGTGACTGTGAGATTTACTTCTTTATTTTGGTAAAGGATGGAGGCAGGTGCAGAGGCATACTGTATTCCTTTCTGTCTGCTCATCCCTCATGTACCTATATAGATTTATTTTTAATGGCTGTACTTTCTTACTTACACTTATTTCTCCTGACTCATCTTCATTACTGACAAACCCATTGTTTACACCACTGTGCACAAAACAAAATAAAGCATACTAGAAACAAAGAAACTCCCCTACCTAGTTGATGATAGTCAACATATATCATTCCCAATTTCTGAGGATAATAAATGTGACTCACAAAATTAACACTTATAAACTTACTAAAAGTTTTGCTTATTAGGCCAAATTTCAATGAACAAAACTACCTAGGTATGTGAAGTTTATAGCATAATATTCCAGTAAGTACTCCACTCAACTTGATACCAAGTTCCGAACCAAAGCTTGATATTTTGTGGGAGAATTCAAAATCTTAATAAAAAACTGGCATTTTGCCCACATCTGCCCATGATTGTGTTACCTTGAAGTTCATTGCAATTTCTTGAAAGATGTCAGGAGGGGAAATGAGTGGTCATAAAAAATGTATTGGTCTGAACCATTAGAAAACTTTGATTTCTACTTTTGCTACTATCCACCACAGTTTCCTCTAAAGCTTGTTCTCCTCATTTTTAAAACAAAAGGGCTGAACTAGATCATCTCTAAAATGTTTCTCATCTCTGCAAAGAATCACACAAGTGAAGTGATTCTAACTACCATAATAGATTTTACTGGAAATAAGGATCCCGCCACATCCTCCTCTTCATTGTTACAAGTGCAGCCCAAGTAACACACTATACTGAAAGGCCCAACTAAAACCAATACAAAATCTACCAATACAAACCTCTTCTTGGAATTCAACAGGATAACGGAATAGCAGGGAATGTCCATCTTTTTGGTATACATACTTGAACTATTACATCTCTATCTGTTTAACTTCATCCAATCTGAGGTAAAAGAATCTGGTCTTCCAATAGAAGACAAGTCTCAAACTCGCATTTCTCTACTGGAACGGAACTAAAGATCCAATAGTACAATTTTCAAAAAAAAAAAAAACAAGCCTTGCACCAAGATAAACTCTGTGGAAGAGAATAATGGCAAGTGATGCTTCTAGATAATTCAGTTGTTCTCTTACAACTCAGATTTAAAATCAGCCTTTCAGGTTATTTTTCCTTCTGCTGCCTTAAGTTACAACTTCATTCTCCGAATCGAGATTTTCCTAGCTTCCATTTCAGGGAGTGGACGAGAGAGTTACAAAAGAGCTGATAGTAAGGCTCTTATTTTTCGTCAGTATGGTATGTTCTACTGAGCTTTTGGGTTCTATGTGGCCTTTGAAGAATAAGGTCCTGCAACGCCGCCTGTCTGTGGACCCAGGAAAAATTATACACAGTTATGAAACCAGATCACTAGGACACACCAAGAGGCCTTCCTATTCCAACTCACCACAACCAAGGCTGGCTTCAACGCACTGTTTAGCTGCCCCACATTATCTGGAAAACGACAGAGCCTGGCTTTACTTTTTCCTTAGTAAGGAAGCATCTCAAGATGCACAGGTATGCACGTGTAGGAGTCAAACGCATTTTTCAGCCGCTGAGTTGCGTATGGATGTGTATGCATCTAAAATCAGTTCACCCTTGATCCATCCAAAACCCTCGAGGGATCAAAGAACTAAAAGCTACTTCAGCAGCCACAATTAATCATGAAATGAAGAAGAAGAAAGAAAGAAAAAAAAAAAAAAAAAAAAAGCCTGCAGCAGAACAGTATGGAAAAGTACAGCTTCTCACGTGTTTCTCACACACACAGATACTTCTTAGCTCTGAGTCCGTCGCAACCTTTCTTCCCTCCCCTCAGAACTGCTCCCTTCCACCTCGCAAGTGGGAGAATCCCTCCACCAAGCTCCTGGCCATTCCGCGAGAGACCCAGCTGCCTATTATCCTCTCCCTCCCGTTCCGGCCCCGCCCCCGCCCCCGCCCCCGCCCCCGCCCCAGGAGTTACCCGGCCCTACTGACCCCAGGCGGACCCCGCCGGGTGAGCACACGGGGATCTAACCAGCTCCTCACGCTTAACCGCGTGGAGGGAGCATCCTAGCGCCAGCAGCGGGTCATCCAAGCCCGTGGGCCCCGCGGCCTCCCGCCCCCACGTGTCAGCTACCCTCCCCCACATCCCCGCGCCTCGCGACTTAGGCCGGGGCGGAACGGGGACAGCGACGGCCGCGCCACCGAGGGGCAGGAGCCCACGAGAACGTGTCCCGCCGCGAGTCCCCTCCCTCCTCCGGCCCCTGTGCCCTGTACGGTCCCTTCCTCCCTCCTTCCTTTGAAACCAGGCCCTTGCCTCAGAAACCTCCTCTTCCTCGTCGTCGTCGTCCTCCTCTTCCTCGCTGTTGTTGCTGCTGGTGCCGCCGCCGCCGCCGCCGCCTCCGCCGCCGCCGCCGCCGCCTCCGCCGCCTCCGCCGCCGCCGCCGCTGTTGTCGCTGTCGCTGCTGCTTTCGCTGCTGCTGGGGGGTCGGCAGGTCCGGTTGCGCTTGGCCTTGTGGTGTTGCTGCTGCGGCGGCTTCTTCTTCAGGAGCAGGTCGCAGACTCGCACCATCCCACGAGGAGAGGAGGCCGAGCGAGCCCCGCCGCCGCCGCCGCCGCCGCCGCCGCCTACGCCGCTGCCGACCTCCGCCGCCGCCGCCACCGCGGGGGGGCCCGCCACGGCCGCCACCGCCACCGCCGGGGGGCTCCCTTCTACCTCAGCCGCCGCCGCCGCCGCCGCCGCCGCCGCCGGAACCGTCGCCTTCTCCATCCCCAGGGAAAGAGGGAGGGCGCGGGCGGGGGAGGGGCGCGGGGGCTACGCTCTACCGCGACTTCGGCCGCACCGGGGCCGCACAGCGCTCGGGGCCGCCTCCGCCGCCACCGCCTCGGTCACCTCTACTGCCGCCGCCGCCGCCGCCGCTCCGCCAGCTCTCACCTCGTCTCGCGATACTAAGGGCGGGGAGCCTGACGGAGGGAGGGAGCGGGAGGGAGGGGGAGGGAGGGGGGAGTGTGGGGGGGGCGAGGCGTGAAGGGAGACCGGGTGTCGGGAGACCGCGAGAAGGCGAGGGAGGGCAGCCCCGGGCGGCCGCCGATGCGGGGCGGCGGGGACAGAGGAGGCCCGCGGGCGTTGTCGCGGAGCCCGCGGGCGCCCGGATCGCTTCCCCTCGCTCGCTATTTCCCCCACACATCCAGCGCCTCAGACCTCCCTTCCTCCTTCCTCGCTGGGGACTAGAACGCAGCCGCGGCCGGAAGTGCGGGTGACGCCATCAGCCGTCGCCCGAGCGGAGGCGCGCGGGCGCCCGAGAGACGAACGTGAGTGAGATCGAGCGCGCGGTCCCGACGCTCCCGTGAGCGGACGGCGGCGCCGCCAGGTCCAGGTGGGCCGTCGTGCGGAGACGTACTTTTATTCCTGGCCTTTTTTTTTTTAATTTATATTTATTTTTTTTTTTTTTGGTGCTTGTTTGTTTGTGTCCCCCACCGCCGGATCGTGGTAAGGACTTTGGGTCTCTGAGAGACGGCGTCGTGCAAGGGAAGGAGCCCTCTCGGCCGCGTACGCTTCCTGGACCTGGGTGTCCCGTTGCGCGGTGGGAAGGAGTCCGGTTCGGTGATGCCGGAGACGGCGACGACTTTGAGGTTTCCAGGAAGCAGGGAGGAGGCAGGACGAGACGGTCCGCCGCGCTTTGGGGATGCTCCACGGAACGGCCGAGCAGTCCTTCCACCCCGCGCCGACTCCGCCTTTCCCTGCGGAGCGGGCGTTATCGGTCCTCGCGTTTGTGTGAGCATCTCCGGGAGGCAGCGTCGTGAAGGCGGGTCTCGAGTTCCGTTTGTACATCCACGGAGGACTTCCGGGACGGTCGGCGTAAGAGCGTGGCTTATCGGACTCGGAATCATTCCCCGGCTGGTACCGCAAGAGGACAGTGGCGTAGGGAAGATGAAGCAGACGCCCAAGGCAGATGTACTGGCACAGGATTTAAAAAGTACGTCTCAGCTGACACAGTTGCCATTTTAAGACTGCTGAGTTTAATTGAGTGTGCCTGCATTTTTTTTTTTTAGCATTTTTTTTTTTCTTTTTAGCATTGGCATACCATATGAAATGTGGGCAGTTGCCAGTACTCTACAGAGTACTATGGCAGGATTGGCGATGACTGAATCAGTTCATTCAAACAGAAGTTCATCATGTTCCTACTGTGTGCATAGTTTTTTTTTTTGTTTGTTTTTTTGTTTTTGTTTTGTTTTGTTTTGTTTTGTTTTTTCTTTCGGCTTTTTATTTTGTTTTGTTTTTGTTTTGTTTTGTTTTGTTTTTATCAAAGTCTCTACTTCCAGGGGCTTTTGGTATAGTAAGTGCTGTAGTAAAAGACACACGCTAAGCTGACCATCCACCTGTCCCTCTCCTACAGCAGTGGCTGGGTTCCTGTGCAGAGCCTGACACCGTAGTGTGTATCCCACCCGCTGCAGCTTTAGCTTCTAGAACCTCAGCTGGGTTCCTCCCTCCCACTCTGTATATCCATCCATCAGCACCTTCTTTACCTTCTTTTCCCTTCTCACCAGAATACTTTTTACAGCCTTAAGTCCCGGCCACATTCCGTCGTCGTATGACTTTACTTCAAATGTCAAAAGAAGATTGATGCCCCCCACATCTCTGGTTCCACACCATTTCCTTTCCTTCGCAATTCTTTGAGAGGATTCTGTGTTCAATATCTCTGTGGTCTGAATGTAACTCATTAACCCCTTGCATCCTAACTTCTGTGCCCGTCACACTAGGAAAAGCACTCACTTTAATTCCATTATTAGAAGAAAATAAATTTTTATCTTTTCCATAGTAGCAAAGTGAGTATCTTATTGGGACTAGTAGGATATAGTCAAGCCTGCTCAAATAGAGCCCCTGCAGTGACTTTCTGTTATTTTTATATAGCTTTCCTTGTTGTCGTTTGGTTGGTTGGTTGGTTGTTTTGATGTTGTTTCTGTGTGTGTCTGTGTTTTTGTTTTTGTTGTTGTTTTTCAGAGCCTTGTGTCAGAGACTGGACTAGCCATTCATGAAACATTTTTTCTTCCTGGACGTATAGCTAGTCTGAATCTCCCAATTTCCTTTGCAAGTTGGAGCCATGTAGATGACTTTTAGCCAGTGAAATGTGAACGGAAGTGATGCACTCATTTCCAGGCTTAATAAAGTTCTTCCCGTCTTCCCATATTCTTTCTCCATCAGCTTATAACTAGTATCATAACCTTGAAAACTTTATGTCGGAGATGCCAGTGCCAGAAGAGAGGCACATGAGTAGCTAAATCATTACTTGGAAGCCTGCCACTCCAAATAATAAATAAATAAATAAATAAATAAATAAATAAATAAATAAATAAATAAATAAATAAAAAAAACAAACCTCTTTGGGGCTTATTATAAGAGAAAATTGAGATTTGAGAATTTATGTATTATAGGAGCTAGAATGACCATAACTAATCTGGAACTTGGTACCAGAAGGGGAATACTGCTAGGACAGTCATCTAAAATATGTTGCATTGTCCTAGTGATGATGTAGCAGAGGTTGTAGAAACTGATATAGGAGGCTGAAAGGAGACCTAGGTTTTCTAGGGGCAACATAATTGAAAAGTATATCACCTATCTATTGAGACTAGTTCTAGAGGAAATAGTTCAAAAGAATTTAAAAGTGATAGTGTATTTTGAATTTTACATTTTGCTTTTAGCAAGGTTTTTCTAAAAAGATGAGCTCAAGGAAAGAATTGCAGAAATGAAAATGCATAAGAATACTTGGAAGGATTGACTTTCTAGAAGACTTTTCCAAGACTTTCTTGGAAGGATTCTGACTTTCTAGACCTTGAGTGGTAACAAATGAAATGGAAGAAGCCTTGACTATAGTTCAGGAACAAAGATATCAACGCTTTCTTGTTCCCAACCAAGCCATTATTTTAGATGGCCTGAAGGTGGCTGGGATGAAGTTCTAGAGAAACAGGCATGAGGACAAGGAAGCAAAGAAGTAAATCAGGTTTGAGAATTATGTAAGAAAGAACTTTGGGTTGGGACACCTGCCTGGCTCAGTCAGAAGGGCATGTGACTCTTGATCTCAGGGTCATGAGTTCAAACCCCCAAGTTGGGTGTAGAAATTACTTAAATACTAAACTTAAGAAAGAAAGAATGAACGAACTTTGGGTGTAGTTACTGGAAGCAAATCATCACAAGACTAAATTTTTGAAGGACTTTTATTACTAATCAAATTATTAACTTGGTTCAAATGTTATTCAAGTATTAAAACAGTAAGGCCCCAGGCTTTCATAAAAAAGAAAATAGGGCATAAACACTTTATAGCATCCCAGTACCCACATAGGATGTGGCATGGAGAATATCGGACAACATATCAGAGGTTGATACCGGGAGCTATAGAGAAGACAAAGGACAACAGAGTTCTCCCAAAGACTAGACTGAGGTCCCATCAAGTCGTCTTCTACTCTCAAGGAAGGTGGATCACAAAATGTCCGTGCAGTATTTCATCATCATTATGTATTCACATTGCCTAGTATCTCACATTTTTCTCTTCCCAATAAGACTATAATGTAATTACCTATCTCTGATTTACCACTGTACATTGGGTTTGTGGAAGCATGGGGTTATATTAGAGATAACTTGTCTTTTTAGTTCATGGGTTACACATGGACCTAAGAGGACTGCACACTACTTATAAACCTAGACTTTAAGCCTGACCTAGTAACTCAACAGAATTTTAGGTTGTCTCTGTTGGAGTTGGATGTATTCTCTGTGTGGGAAGAGAAGGTAAAATAGATATCTAGTGATCAGAATAGTGGACTCTTGCAGATACTAGATTCTTTTTCTGGGCACACAGATTATATTTCCCTACCTCCCTTGCAATTAGGCTTGCCGGTGAGGGGTGCCAATTAGGTTCTAACAGGTGGGATATGAGTAGAAGTGATGTGCTCCTGTTGCAGCTGTGGTCTAGAAAAATAGCACATGAAAAGTCCAAGATCTCCACGTTCCCCACCAACTCAAGGCCGATGAACACAGTTGTATTAGAAGCCATGTGTTGAAGATGGCCAAGCCACAGGGTAAAAGGACTCACTTGGATTAGAGTTTATATGCATTCTTTTGTGTTAAACCACAGATTTGGAAATTATCCTAATATAATCCTAGCCTTCTTTCCCAAGATGCAACTGTCCATTACCCATGATACCACAGGAATGGGCCCATGAATCAGGTCAGCCAAAGTACCTTAACTACACAGTCCTAATGATCGGTTCAGGCATGGGCAAGCTAACAAAACAAAGCCAATCAGAAAAAGTCTCACCATTTTGGCTAGCACTATTGAGAAAGAGGTACCTCAGTCTGGAATTATGCAAAAACTTAACTCTCTATGGCCTATCATCGCCTTGTGCAGTGGACTTGCCTGAGAATGAAATTGTAAGAGAAGAGCCCATGATTGGAGACATGTACTTCCTGGCTCTCTCCCTAGAGTTAATATACCAAGGGTAAGGGATAGATACTACCAGGAAGACTTCAGAATTCAAACAGAGCTTGTGGCTTATTCCTAGCTCCCCACCAGGAAGTTTGCCCAACAAGGACAACTACAAAAAAATAAAAAATAATGCAGCATATTCTGTTTAAGCGAGTAGCCCAGGCAGCTTGATAACGACTCGCACTCCTGTGCCTTTCTTGATGACCGTGGACTGAAAAGGAGATACAGAATCTCTCAAGAGGTATGTAATCTTGGCTCACAGCCTAACCGCTTGCAGGACAGGGTGGTGGAAACTTGGGGCAGAGGCTGTGGTATGAATCCAATGGATTGAATAGAAGATCCTATTGAGAAGATACTAATATCCATACATTTTGAAGTAAGGGCAGAGGGAAAAGAATCACACTTTAACTGAGAGAGTGGATTACAAGTCGTATGAACAACAGACCTTTCAACAACAAATTTAGACACCTAGCAAACCATATTTCCCTCTGCCAATGCCATGAGGGTAAAGAAGTTATCTCTAGCAACTAGATTAAATCTTAGAGGAGAATGAGAGCAGTCTAATAATAATAATAATAATACCTTAACCTTTGAATTCGTGAACCTGAATAAGAAAATTAATGTGAAATTCAAAACAGACTGTTAAACTGGAAGAGAGTATGAATCTCAAAATGGCAAGGTTTGTGTTTTTATTCCTGATTAGTCCATAAAATAGTACTTGTGTCAACAAGTGACATAGTCTAAAATGTAAAACCAGTGAGTTTATGTGGGATGCACAGTAATAAGATTCCTTAGCCCAAGGTAGGAGGTTCGGCACTATTTAACACATTGAATTTTAAGTTTTAGGCAATGTCTGTTATCAAGATGGTAGTTCTAAGAGAATTGATAGGAAAACGTCAGGATTTTGGAGTGTGTCTTTTAGCGAGATCCTACAAGAAAAGGATGCACTTCAGTCCAAGCTAGCTCTCTGAATGCAGAAGAAAGAATGTATTTCTAAGACACTCTTTCTGTGTGTACTGTATAATCCACGTGCCTGAGAATTAAACTTGCATCTCACAGATTTGGAAAAAGATTCTTTATCCTGAGCTAAAGTTAGTGCAAATAAAGATAAGGAGTTAGACACCCTGTAAAAGATATCATTGGAACCCTGGAAAAAGCTTGATCCTCGATTACCTCATGCATCTATTGCTATATTCATTCTGTCTAACAAAGGCTGGCAAATTCGTTGTAATGTGAGGAGCCATTCCCCAAGATGCAAGTTAAAACCTAAGTGCACTATTCCTAACTCATTCTTCAGTTTAAAATTGGGGGGATGCCTGGGTGGCTTAGTGGTTGAGTGTCTGCCTTTGGCTTAGGTCATGATCCCGGGGTCCTGGGATTGAGTCCTGCATCAGGCTCCCCGTTAGGAGTCTGTTTCTCTCTCTCTGCCTATGTCTCTGCCTCTCTCTGTGTGTCTCTCATGAATAAATAAAATCTTTAAAATTTTGGATGGAAAAGCCAAAATAGAAATACATATTTTAATTGACTGGAGGATAGGTAAAGAAATATGTAGTTAAATTTAGTTGGTTGTGGGATAGATAGATGTTGCATTCCAGCCTTACAACCCGTTGCTTAAGGACAGAAAACAGATTCATATGCCATCTCCATTCCTTGTTGCTAAACCACAGTTACCAAAAAGCAAAGTGACCAGCAGCCAACTAAGATTGCCAAGACAGTTGTACTGGCAGAAATACCAATCATTGCAAACAAGGGCCTGTGATAGCTTTATTCCAAAACCCTCTTCTGTGTAAGGGATAAGGGAGCACCTTTCAGAGAGCGAACTCACGATCACGATATTAGCTGACCAAGGACCTCATCCACTAGCTAATTAAGAGTGCCTGTGGGGCACCTGAGTGGTTCAGTTGGTTAAGCGTCGGACTCTGGGTTTCAGCTCAGGATTGTTAGACTGAGCCCCATGTGACTGCCCTTAACTTGCCTTAAGTTTTTACCACTACCTAATATAATTATCTTTATCATGTTGTACCACAAAGAGCTATGTCCAGACCTGACCAAAAGAAACGCACATCAGAACCCTTGATTTTCAAGCAAGATGCGATAATTGGATGAGACTTTGTCGTGTTTCCCAGGAGAGTATTTCAGTTGTCCATAGAATATTTACGTTGTCATAAGCTAGGACATTTTTGAAATTTTATGTGCTGAAAGAAGCATAAGTATAGAAGGTAGGTAGCCAAGGGGTGGAATGTTGTAGAAAACACTCCAACACTTATTTTTGTATGTTCATCTTTTCAGGAAATGCCTTTCCTCTACCTGATAAAGCTGCCATTTATATGACTCTTTTTTTCCCCTGTCATAAAGATAGGCATATGAGCCAGGCCAGTCTTTCCAGTTACCTATGAAAATTTTGCTGAGGCTAGAGCTGCTGACATAACATGGAGTGAGCCTATCTTACCATCCAGCAAAGACAAAAGAAGGCAGATATGAACAATAAAGAGTAGAGTCCAAATGATTTTTGAGATCTAGGATTAGATCCACTGTCCATTAAGTGGCCACTAAGTTCTGCCTTTTCTCTCACCCATCCTTGTCACCCTCATTTAAGCTATTTTAAAGTAGGTTTTATTCATTTGCAATTAAAATAGCCTTCACTAATGTAACCCCTTGGGTGATATAGTTCCATTTTTAGAGAATATTACAGAAAAAGGATTGAAGCATTAGTTACAGGTGCCCCACCAACACCATCATGGAGACATTTCCTCAGATGACTTTGTTGGAGAAACTTACTTTATTAAGGAAGATAATGATTTATGATTAATTCCTAATTGCTGAAGTCATTAGCCTCTTTTCAGCCTCTACTCTACCTGACTTTTGTGGACTTTGACATCAATTGTTGCATATTCCAAGGGATCTCAAGAAAATAATTCCCCTCTTCTGGTTCTGAACAATTTAAGGAATAAAGCAAAGTGGAAATGGGAGCCAAAATACCACCTTTTAACTGATAATATTAAGTTGATTGATATTGCTTAGTACTTATACCCAGAGTTAGGCCAATTTATACCTTCAATTCCTAGCAACACTTGACAAGGACAACATGGAGGCTGAAACGACAATTTGGCTTTTGTGTACAACCTTGTCCTTGTAGGTTGGAGGACAGAGCTAAATATTATGATCTTCACAAATTCACTACTCATATAAATCACTCAATCTCCCAGGTATAGAGAAGGACCTCCAACTAGTTGAGGTCCTTTTACAGGAAGCAAACATCAGAAGCACACAAGATGCTTTCTCCACTGGTATCAGTGACCAATCCCTACTTGAAACCCACTTCCTTTAATTTCTATGATAACTTCCTAGTTGCTTTATCTCTCCAGTCAATCCTACTTAATATTCTTTATAGGTCTTTCTTCCTCCATCTGGCTTTTAGATGTTAAAGAGTTTCCCCATGATTCAGGCCATTGCCTTATTTCTATATTATATCTTCTCCCTAAGGAATCTCATTTCGATTACCATGTAAAGGCTAATGAATTCATTACCCTTATCTTCAACCCATATAGATTGAGGGTTATCAGTGGAATTACTGTGTTTAAGCTAACTTTTATCTCCAACCTAAACAGATCTAAGATTATCAAGTCCTTTTCATTCTGTGTCCTCTTATCCAATTACTTTCTTTATCCTCACAACCACTACCTTAATTTGGCTTCTACCAGCTTTTACCCATACTATTTCAATAGTCTATTAATCTTTCTGGCTCTGGCCCTAGTCTACTCCATTTTATCCTCCACATTGCCATCTGAGTTACTTCTTTATCTTGTAAAAAAAATTCATTTCTGAATGCAAAAACAATTTGTGTCCATTGTAGAACACTTAAAAAAATACCTTTTAAAAATCTATTTTATGAGCATATTTTCATGCCAATGGGTATTCTCTATATTTGTATTGAATATATAATGGGTATATCACTTTATTTTTTTTAATTTTTATTTATTTATGATAGTCACACAGAGAGAGAGAGAGAGAGAGAGAGAGAGGCGGAGACACAGGCAGAGGGAGAAGCAGGCTCCATGCACCAGGAGCCCGATATGGGATTTGATCCCGGGTCTCCAGGATCGCGCCCTGGGCCAAAGGCAGGCGCTAAACCGCTGCGCCACCCAGGGATCCTGGGTATATCACTTTAATACAAGCACTGCAAAATACTAATCTATAACCAAAACTATTATATGAACATGCTGTATCCTGTCACCACACTACTTCAAAGTTCTTTGAATTTTGAATGCTTTTACATAACACACACTTTTTTCAGTTCACCACAGTTCACACAAATTCTATTTTCCAGTGTTATTCCTTCATTTTTGTCAGCTACCTGTTTTTATTTTGTTGTTGCTATTTTCTGGAGGTTTTTTTTTTAATTTTCAGCTTTTATTATGAAAAGAAGAGCTTGATTCCAGCTCATCTGGTGTTTTTTAAAAAAATATTTTGGGAGGCACCTGGGTGGCTCAATTGGTTAAGCACCCAACTCGTGATTTGGGCTTAGGTCATGGTCTCTGGGTTGGGTCATGAGATTGAACCCAGCATTGGGCTCCACCCTGGGTGTGGAGGCTTGACCTGCTTGAGATTTTCTCTCTCCCTCTGCCCACCCCAAGCTCCCCCAGCTCATGCACAGATACTTTCTCTCTCAAAAACACATATAATATATATTATAATATTATATGATATATAATATATACCATATGATATATAACATAAGGTATTGTATGACATAATATATATTAGATACAATAATATATGATCTATATATATATATATAGGCATTTAAGTTGAAAGGGACATTTTATCCAATATAAGAATGTGATTTTTATTCATCCACGTGGGATCTGTTACCTACCGACTCTACTAGTCACTGTGTTAGGCAAGAAAATGGTGAACAACACAACATGGTCCTTTGTTTATTTTTTTTATTTTTTTAAAGTTTATTTTTTTTAAGATTTTATTTATTTATTCATGATAGAGAGAGAGAGAGGCAGAGACACAGGCAGAGGGAGAAGCAGGCTCCATGCACCGGGAGCCCGATGTGGGATTCGATCCTGGGACTCCAGGATCGCGCCCTGGGCCAAAGGCAGGCGCCAAACCACTGCGCCACCCAGGGATCCCTGGTCCTTTGTTTAATGTGAGAGACATAGAAATGAAAAACTTCCAAAAGGCAAACCTGGCCTAGGGACTTTTGTTTGAGGGTGGAGCTTTCCTGAGAAAATAATGTTTGAACTGAGATCTATAATAGAAATTACTTAGGCAAAATAAAATAGAGAATATCGCTGGCCAAAGTAGTATATGTAAAAAAAAAAAAAAAAAATGTGTACAAAAGTCCTGAAAAGGGAGGTAGCAAATTGTGTGAAAAGAGCTGAAACACATGGGGCACCTGGGTGGCTTAGTGGTTGAGCATCTGCCTTCAGCTCAAGTTGTGATCCCAGAGTACTGGGATGAGTCCTCTATCAGGCTCCCTTCAGGGAGCCTGCTTCTCCCTATGTCTCTGCCTCTCTCTGTCTTTCATGAATAAAGAAATAAAATCTTAGAAAAAAAAAAAGCTGAAATGTAAAGGGAATGGAACAATTTTTGCAAGAAGAGGCTAGAGAAGTTAGCAGAAGCCAAATCATTCAAGGCATTACAGACCACATGAAATAATCTTGAGACAGATGTTGAGATGAAATCTGCCTCCCTTTAATTGCTATCATCCAAAGACCCTAGTCTTCTTCCCTTCTTTTCAGTTACTCCTCATATAATATGATTTTGAGGTCACTTTTGCCCTCTGATCACTCTTTTATAATTTTCTTAGTCTAGTGCTCTGAAAGCAGAGCCAAGTAAGAAATAGTTAAGCTGGGGGCTAGAGGGATGACAATCTATAGTAATACTACCAAATAGTAATTAACTAGTGGTCGCTTCAGTAGAACACAGTTGCCACGCAATTCAAATTTAATTAAAGGTATTGGGTAATGAATATATATTTTACATTAAATTCTCTTTCAAAAGTATGTCTCATATCTTAAGGTTTATTTAGGTTAAAATTAAAATCATATTGCTTTTTGTATTAGTTCTAGGTTGGGTAAAGAGGAATATAGGAATGGGGAAAACTTAAAGATTACTATATAGCAAGAGAAAGCCAGTCTGAGATTTAAAATATGCCAAGGATAATCTACAATGAAATAATATGCACTAACTATTGATTATTAAACAAAATACACACATTTAATTTTTGTTCTCCATTTTACATTCGTTAGTTTCACAATTTTTATGTTAGTTTGGAGAACTTAAAGTGGTTATTTCATAGAACAGCTTCTATAAAGAGATTTGTGATTCCCTGAGTTTTTACTTTCAAATTGAACAGCAAAATAAACAGTTTCAAAGTTCAGATTTAGAGCAATCAAGTATATTAATAACTAGCAGAAATATTAAAAATTAGAACAATTCCTGGCATGTATCATTGTCAGGACAAATTGAACTCGTTAGAAATTTTGGTCTGGTAATACTAGAAAGAATCCCAAGGAACTGATTGATTCATTCATTTGTTGATTATTCTACAGACATTTTTAAACTACTATGTAATATACACTATGCAGAGCACAAAGTATAGCTCATTCCGAAATTTTTGAATGCTATATGCAAGAAATAGTATAAACCTTTGACGTATAAGGAACTCTCCCAGTGACCTTGAATCCTCAAATATGCAAATATTTTATATCACATAACTTAACCCAGGAAATATGGTAAATTATAACCAACCTTTTGAATTTCACATGTAACACTAGGTTTTAAAAATAGGCAGAGGTTCTAGTCTGGCATGTAAGGAGCTTAGAGGTGGCCACTCCATCCTAACAACAAACAAGTAAACCGAACAAACAAAATCAACAACCCTTCTTAGATCTGTCAGAGAAATGAGGTCATAGGGCCAATAACTTCCCCCCAAGTTGGAGACACAGACAAATAGAAAATCACAATTTACTGGAGCAGAAATCTTCATGGCAACCAGTGTTTGGATGCAATCATAGGGGGATCCCATACTTTGATGACTTTTACCTCCAGGAGCCCAATTATGTCCTCACAATGAATATTGGAGGAAAATTTGGTATTACTAATACTTTGAAAAGTAACCATTTTGAAATACACCAGAGCATTATGTTCTTCCTAACAGTACCTGTCCTCAGAAGAAAGTATTTTACTGAAACCTAACCCACTGGGGTTTTATCAGAGTCTAACCTAATGCCCACTTACTCTGGCCATACTGTCCCATGTGAGATGGAGTGAGAAGGTTAGAGGCTAAGAAGCTCTATTGAAATTGAGACCTAATCCTAGAACTATAGAACACTAACCATTCCCCTACATCCTATCCTGCATTACTACAGGCCTATTTTATTATAGTTCCTTTAACCCAATATATCATGTCCACTTTCAATGAATATCTGCAATCATACTAAAACCAAAAACAGTTTGAAGAGATTGAACAGTCATTAAAACCAGTCAGATATGGCAGAAATGTTGGAATTAGTAGGCCAAGAATTTTAACAAAAATATATGATCAATATGCTCAAAGCTTTAATGGCAAAAGTATACAACATGCAACAACAGATGGATAGTGTCAGCAGAGGTGGAAGTTCTAAGAAGGAATAAAAAAGAAACACCAACAGAAATGAGGAATGCCTTTGTTGGATTCATAAGTAGGCTGGAGTCAGCTAAAGAAAGAATTGCTGAGCCGGAGGATATAACAATAGAAAATTCCAAAACTGAAAAACAGAGAGAAAAAAGACTGGAAAAAAAGAAAAAAAAACAGAACAGCATATCCAAGGACCATGGGACGATTACAAAAGGTGGAAAATACATTTAATGGGAATACCAGGAGAATAAAGAAAGAAAGTGACAGAAGTAATATTTGAAGCAATGATGACTGAGGTGAGTTCCGCAAACTAATGTCAGACACCAAGGTACAGATCCAGGAAGCTCAGAAAACACTAAGTGAGATAAATGCAAAAAACCCCTATACCTAGTGATATCATATTCAAACTGAAGAAAATAAAAAATACAGAAAATGTCTTGAAAGAAGTAAAGGAAAGAAATATCTTATCTCCAGGGGAGCAAAGATAAGAAATATGTTCACCTTCTCTTTAGAAACCCTGCAAGCAAAAATAGAGTGGAGTGAATTATTTAAAACATTGAGAAAAAGTACCCTCACCAACCTAGAATTCTGTACCCTGCAAAATTATCCTGCAGAAGAGAAGGAAAAAAACTTTCTTAGACAAACAATAATTGAGGGAATGTGTTGCCAGTAGACCTTCCTTGTAAGAACTGTTTAAAAGTTCTTCAGAGAGAATGAAAATAATATAGACCAGAAACATGAAACTGCATAAAGAAATTCATTGAGGAGTGAATTGAAGGAAAAACAATTACATTTTTTCTTATTCTTGATTGATTCGACAGAAAACAGTTGGTTCAAAATAGTAATATCAACAAAGTATTTGATTCTGTATACTAATGTGTGAGTGTGTGTGTGTACATATATATATGTGTGTATAAGTGAAATGAATGACAGAAATGATACAAGGAATGAGAGGGAAGAATTAGGAATATTCTGTTAAAACGTACTCACACCACCCATGAAGTAGTATAGTGTTATTTGGGCTTGGATTAGTTGTATGTTGGAAATTTTAGGGAAACCACTAAAAAAGTTAAAAAATATAATAAAATAAAAATATAAAACTTCATTGATATGAGAAGACATGAGAGACATGGAATCAAATGAAATGCACAATTAACATTGAAAAAGACAGAAAAATTGTGGAAGACAAAATAGGAACAAAAAAAAGGGCGACCAGTAGAAAATGGTAACAGATGTGTTTAATATTACTCCAACTATATCAACAATCATTTCACTTTATTTTTAAAGGTTGTATTTATTTATATGAGAGAGAGAGCAGGAGCAAGGAGAGCAGCAGATGGAGAAGCAGGCTCTGTTCTGAGCAAGAAGCCCAAGTGAGGTTCAATCCCAGAACCCTGGGATCACAACCTGGGCTGAAGGTAGACGCTTAACCAACTGAGCCACTCAGGCATACCTCATTTTACTTTTTTAAGTAAAAAAAATTTTTTTTTAATTTTAAAATATTCTTCCTAGAGTATAGTTTTTATTTCAAACTATTTAATCTTTATAATTACCCATTATTTCCTCCCTCACTCCTTTCTTCAAAATTAAAAAAATAGTGAAGTATAATTAACATACTATATTATACTAGTTTCCAGTGTACAACAAAACAATTCCATAATTCTGTATATTACTCAGTGCTCGCCACAGTAAGTGTAGTCACCCTCTGTCATCAAACAACATTATTACAAACTGATTGACTATTTTCATTTCTGTGACTTATTTTATAACTGGAAGTTTGTACCTCTTAATCCACTTTACCTATTTCTCTCATTCTCCCACCCATTTCCCTTCTGGCAACCATCAGGTTATTCTCTGTATTTAAGAGTCTGTTTAATTGTGTCTTTTTTTCTTTGTTTGTTCATTTGTTTTCTTTTTTTTAATTCCACATATGAGTGTAATTATGATATTTGACTTTCTTTAACTGACTTATTTCACTTAGCATTATACCAACTTGGTTCATCCATGTTGTTGCAAATAGCAAGATCTCATTCTTTTTCATAACGGAGTAATATTTTACTGAGTGTATGTGTATAACTGTGTGTACCACTTCTTTATGTATTCATCTATTGATGGACACTTGGGTTGCTTCCATATTTTGGCTATTGTAAATAATGCTGCAATAAACAGGTCTATATATCTTTTTGAATTAATGTTTTCATTTTGGGGGAGTAAATACCTAGTATCATAATTATTGGTTCATATGGTATTTTTATTTTTAATTTTTGAGGAATGTCCATAGTGTTTTCCACAGTTACTGCATCCCCACCAACAGTGCATTAATATTCTTTCTGCACATCCTCACCAACACTCAATTGTCGGAGTTCTTTATATATTTTGGATAGTATCCCTTAGTGGATAAACCATTTGCAACTATCTTCTCCCATTTAGTAGGGTGCCTTTTTGTTTTGTTGATGATTTCCTTCACCATGCAAAAGCTTTTTATTTTAGTATAGTCCCAATAGTTTACTTTGCTTTTTGCCTCCTCTTCCCTGAAGAGATATATCTAGAAAAATGTTTCTAAGGCCATTGTCAAATAAATTACTTCTATGTTTTTTTCTAGGGATTTTATGGTTTCAGGTCCCAAATTTAGGTTTTTAACCCATTTTGAGTTTATTTTTGTGTATGGTATATATGGCCCAGTTTCATCCTTGTGCATGCAGCTGTCCAGTTTTCCCAGGACTATTTGTAAAACCGTCTTTTCCCCATTGTATATTCTTGTCTCTTTTGTTGTAGATTAACTGACCATATAAGTGTGGGTTTATCTCTCTATTCTGTTCTATTGATCTGTGTCCATTTTTATGCCAATAGTATACTGTTTTGATTACTGTAGCTTTGTAGTATATTTTGAAATCTGAAATGATGATATTTCCAGGTTTCTTCTTCTTAATCTTAAGACTGCTTTGGCTATTCAGTATCTTTTGTGGTTCTATACAAATTTTAGGATTATTTGTTCTTGTTCTGTGAAAAATGCTGTTGGTATTTTAATAGGGATTGCATTAAATCTTCAGATACTTTAGGTAGCATGCACATTTTAACACTTAAGCCTTCTAATCCATAAGCATGGACAATCTTCCCATTTCTAAAAAGCAAAAGTTTATAACCCTTAGAATTACATGTAACATATATATAGTATATATAGTATATTATACTGTGTGTGTTTATATATGTATATAGTCACAGGAGAGAATAGGACTTTTTTTAAAACATTTTTTTTAAGATTTTATTTATCCATTCATGAGAGACACAGAGAGAGAGAGAGAGAGAGAGAGAGAGGCAGAGACACAGGCAGAGGGAGAAGCAGGCTCCATGCAGGGAGCCTGATGTGGGACTCGATCCTGGGACTCCAGGATCATGTCCTGGGCCGAAGGCAGACACTAAACCGCTGCGCCACCCAGGGATTCCCAAGAGAATAGGACTTTTAAAGCAAGATACAACAAACATAATCAAAAAAGAAAAATTATGATAAATTTTAGTACACCAAAAAAAAAAAAATTCCACATAACCAAAGATACCTGCAATGAATCTAGTGAATTTGCTGGCTCATCATTCATTCATTCATTCATTCATTAGTTTATAGATCTTTATTTATATTATAGAGAGAACTTTGGAGCATGTGTGAGCAGGGCAAAGGGAGAAGGAGAGAAATCCTCAAGCAGACTCCCCACCAAGCATGGAGCCCAAAGCAGGGCTGGATCCCAGGACTCTGAGATGACCTGGACCAAAATCAAGAGTCAGTCACTTAACCAACTGAGTCACCCAGGCGCACCTCATTTATTTGTTTAATGAATATTTTTTAGTGGGGCCCGAGATATTAACATAATAAACTAAACTTTAACCCACAGTTAGCTTTTTTTCCAGTTGGAGAATGAAACATACAGAGAAATAAAAAACAAAAGAGAGATAGAAAGCTCTCAGTGTGAGGGAGACTTGTAATCTACCACAAAATAATTAGGAGAAGCTGTATTCTAAAAATGACCACTGAACAAAGAACTAACAGAGGAACATGAGAGAGATTAGAAAGGTCTAACCTATTGTCTTGTCCTGTACAGAAGATATTGGAAAACTAAAAACTACTTTTCTCAGCTTGCCTTGCAAATAGAGGTCCAGATCTGATATAGGTTCCTCCAATCAGATACAAATTATGAAAGATTTAGAACTGAGTAAAGATAAAAACAGTATGGGACATGAATTTTTGCAGGTAGAAATTTTGGCAGGAGCTTCTGAAACAGACTTCAAGATTTAGCAGGAAGTTTTCAGATTTTAACCAAGATGGTGTGATTTCCCATCCCCAAAGCTTTAGCAACATAGGTAGAATAGTTTTGGAGCTGGATGCTTTAGCTATGACTTAAACTTGGTAGATACCTTCCTGATCTTGGCGGTAGCAGTAGCACCATTATTGGCCCTATTCTGAGGTGTGACTTTGGGTATTAACTCTGGAAACTCACGTAATATCCATTTCATCTGTGCATTAAAATAATAAGCCATTTAATGTCCTGTAACATATCCCTTTCTGCTTAAACTACACTGAATTCTGCTCTTTTCAACTTACCTTTGACAATAGAGTAGTAACAAGAGTGGCTGTAGACAACATTCTCTTGAGAAAATGGGAACCTGTGATTGATTATCTGACCTGGGTAAGTTTTAAGGAAGCAAGAATCTTAGCATCAGTGGGTGGGGCCCAGAAAATATGTTACTTAAATGATCACTTGTGAATACCTGGATTGAAGTGCCTACTGAAGGCAAGACTTTGGCAGACCACAGACTTCAGTGAGAATGAGGAAAATAAGGTTTGTGGGGTGGGCTGTCTGCTTTTAACTGTACCAAAAAGGCTTAAATACAGACCATGGCAAACTCGGAGTTTTAAATTCTACAGACATGATTAGAGATTTGGGTAGCTTCTATAATTACTGTAAAAGAAACTCTTGCATCTTTAGGTCCAGGACAATTATAAAAAAATAAGATATTGAATCTCCTCTACCAAATTGCAGAATTAATATAAAAGTTGAATTTTTAGGATGTCTGGGACTTATATGTAAAAATCAGGGACTATTTGGGATATAGTGGGACCCTGAGAACATTTGGGTAAATTCAGATGACTTTGAGGTCCACAAAACACCAAATCTCTCAGAGTCTTCCTTCCCAGGAGCCTTCTTTCCCTTTATGTTGAGATTGCCTTCTTTCTGCGTGGAATCCCTGTAGCAACTTCACTGGAGGAAGTTACTTTCTGCTTTATCTCTACCATTTCTTATATCCAGTTGAGACCTATGTCTAGAGTCCTAATCCATGAAGAAAAGGTCTATGTACAAATTAATGGCAAGATTTTGCTAATTTGCACCTCCAGAAAACTGGGAATGTGTATAAAGATGAAGAATAAAGGAACACAGTTTTAGATACAGTCAAATCTGTTTTTTATTTTATTTTATTTTATTTTATTTTATTTTATTTTATTTTATTTTATTTTAATTCTGGTATAGTTAACATACAGTGTTTTGTTAGTTTCGGGTATACAATACAGTGAATCAAGAATTCCATTCTTCATCCAATACTCATCTCAATAAATGCACTTCTTATAGAGTAAAATTTATTGATACAGAATTTTTAAATTAATGTACTTATAATTCTTTTAGAGTAGTTATAATCATTCATTTGCTTCAGGGACTGAAATGTGTTTTCACTGATGGACATGTCAAGTGGATTTGAGATCAGAAGTTCCTTAGCAAAATGTAGAGGAAAGAATAGAAAGACTTAAGGAGATAGGAAAACTTGAATTGATTTATCATATTCACTTTTTCTCCTACTGCTCACTGTCTCCCAAAAAGGCCCAGAGGATACACTCTTCAGTAAGATATTGAGGAGACTGTGATGAAAGGGATAACAGTCTTTAAAGGCTCAGCACTCTAGTATCTTACATGTGAAGGCTAGGGCCAAAAAGTATTTTTAAATGCTATTGAGGATCTATAAAGAGGCTCTCTGATTTTTTTTAAATAAATAAAAAAAATCTTTTAAAAAAATGTTATCCCAAAGTAACAAAGATCAAATCATAGCATTTAAGCAGTAGAGGCAAGGCAGGCATGATTGCCGTCAACATAATAATACAATGATATTGAGAATGAAAAGATTCTTTGGTAATGGCAAACTGACCATAAAACTCCTTAGGATTTTTTTTTAAAGATTTTATTTATTTATTCATGAGAGACACACACACACAAACAGAAAGAGGTAGAGACACAGGAAGAGAGAGATGCAGGCTCCATGCAGGGAGCCTGAAGTGGGACTTGATCCCAGGACTCCAGAATCACATCCTGGGCCGAAGGCAGGCGCTAAACCCCTGAGCCACCCAGGGATACCCCACTCCTTAGGATTTAAATAGATAGGCAGCTCACAAGAATAATCAGGGTTGCCATAAATAGTGACTTTAGTAACAGCTTTAGAATATGGCTACTAATCTGGCTTTTCCCCCCTCTATCTTGATAAGAAGAGTTCTCCAAAGGATGCGTGTTTTTTACCTTGTCAGAACACAAATTATTTTCATTGATCTATTTTAGTTCTCCAGCTCTGGTTTGGAAACTATTCTACAGAGATTTTTACCATTTCACTATCTCATAATCCTATATAACATCACACTGGCCAACTACTTTTATGATGTGCTCGTTGGACTTAGTGACTAGATTTCAGAAAATGGGAGATAAACTACAATGAAAATCCAGGTAACTATAACCTCACTGAAATTTCTGGGGATCAGGCAGTCTTGAACATCTCAAGATATTCTTTCCAATGGAATAGGAAAAGTTTTGCACCTTATACCCATATTAGTGAGAGAGAGAGAACACTTGATGAGCCTCTGAATTCTTTTTAAGTTGCATATGCTACAATTGGATGTACTACTTCAATCTCTTTAATGAAAGTTACCAACTTTGAAAGGTCCTCAAAAGCAAGAAACCCTTCTAGCTGGCATAGGCTGTAACATGACCAGTAATTAAGTGTCAAAAACAGGTCAAGATGCTATTTGGAGCTGGTGGCCAGTCTCACCCATTAGGAGAATCACAATGTAGGCTCCTAGGGCTTTGGATCGATGCCAAACAATAAACTACTCTCCATTTGAGAAACAGTCCCTGGTTTGCTTTGTGAGCCCTGGTAGAGACTTAACACCTTGAGGTCTTCTTGGATGATCATCACAAACTGGATTCTATGTAACCTACGAGCCATAAAGCTGAATACATCCAGGATCACTACAAAATCAACTGGAAGTGACAATATAGAAGATTGGAACAAAGCTAGTCCTGAAGCTACTGGTAAATTTCATGACCAAGTAGGTGGTTCACATTACCAGCTGCCTACTGTTTCTACATTATCACCATTGCATCAACCAAAGGGAATTCTCTATTATCAGTTGATTTAGGAAGTAAAAATTCAAGCCTGGTTTGCAGATAGTTCTGGAAAATGAGCCTGCCCCTGCCAGAAGCAGAATGCTATAGCACTGCAGTCATTCAGAGGCTATTGAAATATACACAGAAGAGAAAATCCTCCAGTGGGAAGAACTTTGATCAATGTATCTCTTTTTCCAATTTGCTTACTGTGTCCAAGCAATGTCCCGTGTCTATTTATGGGCAATGGTTAATAATATGGCTGGACAGATTGGGACATGTGAAAAACAAGACTGAAAGATTTAGGGATAAATAAATTTGGAGAAGCAATATGCGGATAGAACTCCCAAAGTAACAGAGTATGAGGATACTTCTATCTCATGTAAATACTAACAACAGTAACAACAAAAGAGGCTACCAGGGGAGGTTTATCATTAATTAGGTAGTCAATATAACCTCTACTGTGGCTAACAGTTAGTTAGCTTCTTTCTTTCAGGTAGGCAGTGCTTGTTCAATGGTTCCCTGAACAAGGTCAGATAGAAGCTATTTATGATCTCAGAACAACATGGTCTTCTCTACTGAAAGACTGACCCGTCTATTGCTATAGTTGGGAGCCCAATCTTCCAGCAGTAGAAAACCAATGCTATATACACTTGAAGTATCATATACTAGGGGAACCAGTCAGCCTCTGGTGGCAGGTTGATTTCATTAGACTTCTTCCATCATAGAGACAGCATTAATTTGTTCTCATAGAATGGATCATTTTTGTACAGTTGTATTTGTCTTTCTTGATTGCCATACTTCCTCTAGCAGTGCTATTTATAAAATGACAAAATGCCTATTCACCATTAGAGAAGCTCACACAACATTGCATCTGACCAAAGAACTAATTTTACTCTAAATGAGCTAAGGCAAAATAATAACAACCATGTGATCACAGGCTTTAAATGGTTTACAAACCCATGTGATTACTGAACTATAATGCAATGACTTTGTAGAATGCGGAATGATTTATTGAAGAACTCATTTATTATACATGGAACAAGTTGGGAAATACTGTGTTACAAAATTCAAATACTGTTTCTCCTAATAACAGAACGCAGAGGTCTGAGAACAAAGGGGTGGCAGTGGAATGGTATCAGTCACCATTAAACTTAATGCCTGGAGGGACCATATAATTTTTTGGCCAAACTTAGATACTTTAAGAATGAAGTAGAGCATTAAACAATTAAAATTACATGAAAATCGGGGATCCCTGGATGGCTCAGTGGTTAAGCATCTGCTGGCCCAGGGTGTAGTCCTGGAGTCCCAGGATCGAGTCCCACATCAGGCTCCCTGAATGGAGCTTGCTTCTTCCTCTGCCTATGTCTCTGCCTCTCTCTCTGTGTGTCTCTCATGAATAAATAAATAAAATCTTAAAAAATAAATAAATAAATAAAATTACATAAAAATCTAAGACATGTATTAACTGACAAATTAGTTTTATTATACTGGTGGCTCTACAAAATAGACTTTAAAAGCTATTTTGAAAAATAAATCTGAATACACTAGAGAAAAACAAAAGCAAACTGCCTACTACTGATTATCAGCATATTAAAAATATCAATAGTTATTCTACACATATTCATGAATTTTAACCAGTTTATTGACTACATCTGTCCCTCATGCCATTTCTTTTTTTTTTTACTTCTGAAGAATATATTTTTTCCAGCTTCATTGAGATATAATTGACACATAGCATTGTGTTAAGTTTAAGATATACAACATGATGATTTGATACACATACATACAGATTATTCTCAATTTATGATGGAATGATGTCCAGATAAAACAAGCCAAAGTTGAATATATTATAAGGTGAAAATGTAGTTAATACCCCTAACTTACTCAACATTGTTGCTTAGCCTAGGCTGTCTAAAATGTGCTCAGAGCACTTTCTATGAGCCTGCAGTTGGCAAAATGATCTAGCATAAAGCATATGTTATAATAAATTGTTGAATATCTCATATAATGTATTGGACACTATACTAAAAGTGAAAAGCAGAATGGCTACATTGGTACAGAATGATTATAAGTGTACTGGCTGTTTAGCCTCATGATTACACGGCTGATGGCAGCTGTCGCATGTTGTCACTGCCCAGTATCATGATAGAGTATTGTACTGCATATCACTAACCTGGGGAAAAAATTGAATTCAAAATTTGAAATATTGTTTCCACTGAATGTGTATTGCTTTCATACTATTGTATTGTATTGCTTTCATACTATTTTTACAATGGTAAAAATCATAAGAGACTGTCTGTATTGCAAAATGATTACCACAATAAAGATAACTAACACCCTCATCACCTCGTATTATTACCTTTTTTGGGGGGTAGTGATAGCACTTAAAATCTAGTCCCTTTAGCAACTTTCAAATATATAGTACATTATTATTAATTATAGTCACATGCTAGATATTAGATCCCCAGAAGTCACTTATCTAACAACTGGATGTTTATACCCTTTGACCAGCATCTCCCCATTTTCCCCCATCCCCTGTGCCTATGAAGAATATTTTTTTAAAGATTTTTGTTTATTCATGATAGACAGAGAGAGAGAGGCAGAGACACAGGCAGAGGGAGAAGCAGGCTCCATGCCAGGAGCCCGACACGGGACTCGATCCTGGGACTCCAGGATCGTGCCCTGGGCCAAAGGCAGGCGCCAAACCTCTGAGCCACCCAGGGATCCTCAAGAATATATTTTAATACGGTGTTATGTTTGTAATTTTTAAATAAAAATATCTCTAAACTTCTTTAACATTGTAGTTGATAAATTCAAAATTGTTGATGTTCTCAATTAACTGTCCTTTGTTGACCTTAGTGTTTTTATTTGGGAACATACTCTCTATAGGTTAATATAGGTACCTGGTAAACTCAGAGAAAATTATTCCAAATGGAGTATATTCTCTCTCTCTCTCTTTAAAATATTTTTGTTTATTTATTTGACACAGAACAAGAGGGAAGAGCAGCAGAGGGAGAGGAGAAGCAGGCTCCCCACTGAACAGGGAGCCCGATGTAGGGCTCAATCCCAGAATCCTGGGATCATGACCTGAGCTGAAGGCAGATGCTTAACCAACTGAGCCACCCAGGTGTGCCCCTAAATGGAGTATATTCTCAAGTTAGATTTTGTTTTATTAAATATATAAATATTTCAGCCCAAATGTTTAAAGTTACTGTCTTTTTTTGCTTTAACTCATAGCAAATTTCTTTGACAATATTTTTTTAAAGATTTATTTATTTATTTATTTATGATAGAGAGAGAGAGAGAGACAGAGACACAGGAGGAGGGAGAAGCAGGCTCCATGCCAGGAGCCCGATGTGGGACTCGATCCCAGGACTCCAGGATCACGCCCTGGGCCAAAGGCAGGCGCTAAACCACTGAGACACCCAGGACAATATTTTTATAAGACAAAGTTCATCAAATAAATTATCTCTATTTTATGATTCTTTGAATGTCATATCAAATTTAGGTGTTCTACAATAATAGGCAACTTTTCCATTTCATTCCATTCTTATACAGAACATAAATTTATGCAAGTAAAACTAGAGACTGCACAGAAGAATTTTTTCAGAAGTCAAGAGTACTTGTTTTCTATTGCCATTGTAATAAATTAGCACAAACCCAGTGGCTTAAAACAACACAAATTTATCATCTTACAATTCTGGAGGTCAGAAATCTAAAATGTGTTTCTCTGGGCTAAAATACCAAGATACTGGCAGAATTGAATCCCTTCTTAATTCTCTGAAGGAATTCTGTTTACTTGGCTTTCCTAGCTTCTAAAGATTGCTTGAATGCTTTGGCTTGTGGCCTCGTCATCTTAAGAGGTATCTCTCCAACCTCTGTTTCCATTATCTTATCTTCTCTGACTCTCTTTCTCTTCCATCCTTTTAAAGACCCTGGGATTATTACATTGGGCTCATGTAGATAATGCAGGATAAGCTCCACATCCCAGGAACCTTAACTTAATCACATCTGCCAGTCCCCTTTGCTATATAAGGTTATATATATTCACAGGTTTCTGAGATTAGGATGTGATTTAGGAATGTTTTCAAATGTCTAGGTCATATGTCTAGGTATATGTTTGCCTTCTAAAAATGGGCAAAATACTTGACTAGATAATTCACTAAGATATATAAGTGACAAATAAGCACATGAAATGATGTTCTACTTTATATAGAAATACAATTGATTTTCGTATATGAATCTTTTATCCTGCAACCTTGCTAAACTCCCATATTACTTCTAGTAATTTGTCTTCACAGAAATCATGTTGTCTGTGAATAAAAGGAGTTAATTCCTTCCCAGTCTAATGTTTTCCCTCCCTTCCTTCCTTCCTTCCTTCCTTCCTTCCTTCCTTCCTTCCTTCCTCCGTCCCTCCCTCTCCTCTTCCCTCCTTTCCTCCTTCCCTCCTCCTCTCCTTCTCACTCTCTTTCTTTCTCTCCTCTTTCCCTTTCCTTTTCCATTTCCCTTTTCTTTTTGTCTGATTTTATTGGTGAGAACTAGCAGTGCAAAGCTGATTAGAAATAGATAGACAATTCTTTTCTTGTTGCTGACTTTCAGAAGAAAGCATTCAATTTTTCACTGTAGGGTTTTCATGTGTATTGTTTATCAGATGCAGGAAGTTCCTTTCTGTTCCTAGTTTTATGAGACTTTTTATCAAGACTGGATTTTGTATTTCTCGAATGCTTTTTCTGTGTTTTTGAGACGATCGTGTCTTTTTTTTTAAATCTCAGTCTGTTATTACAATGCATTACATTAATTGGCTTTGAATATTTAAATGACTTTACATTCCTGGGATAAATTCCATTTGGTCATTTTGTATTTATCCATTTTGTATATTGTTTTTGATTTGATAACATTTTGTTATGATGCTTTGCATGTATATTCATAAGATAAATTTTTCTGAGGTTTTCTTTTTCTATAATGTCGTTTTCTGGTTTTGGTATAAGTCATGTAGTCCTCACAGAGTGATTTGAAAAGTATTTCCCCCTCATTAGTTTTCTGGAAGAGTTTGTGTAGAATTGGTATTATTTCTTGCTTAAATATTTGATAGAATTTCAACATTGTTGAAAATGGAGGCTTGAGTCCACTACCAATTTATATTGCTGTCTATTTGTCCCTTCATATCTGTTAATGTTTGCTTTATACATTTAGGTGCTCCAATGTTGGGTGCAGGGCAAGTGCAAGGCTGGGGGGAGGATGGCAGCCCCAGTTCTGGGAAAGGACAACAGTAGTTTCTTTGTGGGAGGGAAGTACAGTAGCATCTCTTTCTGGGACCCCTGGCTGGAATGGGTGTTGGTTACTTCAATGAAAAGGATATGGGTGTCCTATGTGGACCAGGACATTGGAATCTGTGTTGATGAACACTACAGGTCCTCTGCTCTGAAAGCTGAAGAGAATCCACAGCTGTTGCAAGGACTGTTGAGATAATCAGCAGCAAAATCTCCCAGGATCCTCCACAAACCTGGCCATTAGGAACCACAGCAGCACCTGCCACCATAGGATTGCTACTGACAGTCCCCATCTTTCTTCTTAGTTACTAGCCACTTCTAGAGGTCTCAGCCAATTTCATTAACAATGCTTTCTGTACAGTTAGTCCCCATTTTTTGGCTCCCTTAAGTTGCTATAAGTTTTTAATTTGACTCCTAAAAAGTCCTTGTTTCATCTTTGTTTTTGAAAAATATTTTCAGAGGGTAAAGAATTCTAGATTGATTTTTATTTTTCTTTCAATACTTTTAGGATATTGTTTCCAGTATCTTCTGGTTTGAATTGCTTCTGATAAGAAATTTACTCTCATATTTATCTTTAGTCTCCCTTATATCATAGCCTTTTTCCTCTGACTGCTTTTAAGATTTGCTTATTATTAGTTCTAAGAAATTTTGCTGCTAAACTGTGTTAGATAGGACCAGAACATTTAGTCCATGATGAAATATTATCCACCACTGAGGCAAGATTCTTCTTAGTTTCCTGTCTGATGTCTTCTAAAATATAAAGCTTTATATTTTCTAAAATATAAAGCCAGTGCCTGGCTGCTAGCAGCAGGCACTATCCTAAATCCTATGTGAACTATGAATATTGTTTCCTCTAATCCTTTTGGATGGTTCCTCCCCCTAGCTTCAGGTAGTTTCTTCACATGCACGTGCTAATGAATATTTATCTGAATAAAGGCACTCTGCAGATCTCTAGAATTCTTTCTCAATGCAGTTCTCTCTTCCCTGGTCTATTCTTGCTGCTTCTAGCCTACTTAACTTTCTCAGAGTCCCAGGTCCTTCTCTTCAACTCAGGGTTATTCCTCCCTCCATTGCAGCCTGAAAACTTTCTCAAGGCAGTAAGCGGGGCTATGGTATAGCTTACCTTATTTGTTCTCATTTCACAGGAGATAAATGTCTTTCGTTGACTGATAGCCAATATCTTGAAAGCCATTGTTTTATAAATGTTATCTTTTTCTAGTTATTTCAGGCAGAAGGATAAATCAAATCCTGGCTACCCATCTTTACCAGAAGCAAAAGTCCAGAGTGACCTTTTTTAATAAAATACAAATCTTTTCATATTAAGCTACTCATAAAACCTGTTAATGGCTCCTCACTGTTCTTAGGATAAAGTCCATAATCCTCAGCAGGGTCTTCAAAATTTGGCGGCTTTAGGTTTTCTTGTACCCTTACTCTTCCCTTATTCTCTTTGTTCTAGTTGCTCAAACTCAATGGGCGCTTATGTCTCTCTTCCCCCAGCCTTTACCCCATACTTTGTGTGCCCCCTTCACTTAGCTAACTCATCCCTATAAATCAGTTTGTCTTCTGTTTTTTTTCAGAAGAACTGTCTTTGGCTTCTTTCATTAAGTTATGTTTTAATGATTGTCTCCACAGGCCTAGAGAGGAACATTAAGGAGATAATCTCCAATTTTATCAAGGGATTATGTTAAATAATTTATGAGGGTCTTTCCAACTATAAATTTCCATGATTTGATATCATGTACATTCCTTAAAAACAAATACATCATTTTGAAAATTATCTTACTTATTAAGATTATAGTATTTTATTAAAGTTAATTGTAGAAGTGTTGAATGGAATCTGGTAGCATATAACTTCTCAGAAGGCTTTGGAGTTAAATATTGCCATACTCATTATTATGAATTGTGTCAACACAAGAATACAGTGGGAGAAAGAAGCAAGATGGCAATAAAGCTAGAGGATTTAGCATTCCTGATGTGAGAAGCACTGTATTACCCAACTTCCCTATTAGTTACCAGAGAAGTCTACCTGTTGCTAAAGCTTAATTGCTATTGGGGTGTGGGTCACAAGCTGAATATGTGGGCCCTCAGTTAAAGGAATATGGTTGGAGGGATTTTCCTTCTGACCCCTGCAAAAACATCCAGACTTTCCTTCTCAAGTAAGGGAACACTTTCCCAGGGTTTTCCCTGGTAGACATCAATTCTCTTTGGTTGGATGTTCTATTCTACCTCTGTGCGTTACATCAGTCATTAATAGCCATAGCCCCAGGCATCTGTCTACTCTGATCTGTTCACTATGATTATTTTGTAAACAATTTCCTGGTTCTTAATCTGTACCCATTCATTCCATAGTCCATCTAACTTCTGTCTGTGGCTCCATTCCCAGTTTTTAGTTCTGCTCCTGTCCTTTGAACTAGACTTTGGTATTTGGTTTCTTCTTTTGATTCTTGGCTTGCTCTCAAAAGCATATTCTAATGATCATTCAACTGCAAATGACTTCATTATTCTATAGGGTCTCAACCCCTGTTTCTGTAGGAAACATAACCATCATTTCTGGTCATGCAGCAATGCCTCAACCAAAACCACTGGGCCTTACACAAGAGTTTCATATCAGTGGTTGTCCATATGCGTTTTTCTCTACCAAGTACTGTCACCACAGATGAAGTACCAGGCTAGCTATAATAATGCCAAAGTCCAGATCATTTCCTACTGTGTATTTTGGCTCCTTCTCTCTGGCAGTTGGGGTAAGTTACAAAGTATTGGGTTTAGAGTGGAGTTCTAGTGTCATGGGTATAGGGATTAGTGAAAATGAATTTTTAAAAAATATTTTATTTATTTATTCATGAGAGACGCAGAGAGATGCAGAGACATAGGCAGAAGGAGAAGCAGGCTCCCTATGGGTAGCCTGATGCGGAATTCAATTCCAGGACCCCAAAATCACGACCTGAGCCAAAGACAGATGCTCAACCACTGAGCCACCCAGGCACCCTGAAAATGAATTTTGGATGCAAGAATGGTAAACCTGGAAATAGAAGTCTCCTACCTTATGGTCAGAAATCTTCTTCATATATAGGCTAGGAAATAGTGATGATTAGTACATATCTATTATGAAGAGCCACATAGTCTGCTATCTATATTGTGTATATTGTCTTTCTTAGTGTTCAATACTGTTAACTTAAGCTTTCATTTCTTTAACAGATACTTTTTTGAGTGCCTACCACATATGTATTAGGCTCTGGGTTAGAATACGGTGGTGAGCAAAAATAAATGGTGGTCCCTACCATTACTCAGCTTACAAGCAAAGTGGGGGAAAGACATTATACATGAATCCAAATTATTGAATGGAAATTATTGATAAATATAATATGATAATGTAATGATCCATATAACCAAATATAAATATAATACTAATTAATGGAAATAATAATTGTTGATTAATTAAAACAATTAATAGAAAACTGTAACTATGTTAAGTATTATAGGGAGGAAGGAGAGTATAATAATGCTTCCCTGAGAAATTATGGTTGATCTGAGATTGTAAGGGGAAATAGGAGATAACTATGTAAACAAGGGATAAAGTACTCCTAATTCCTTCTGATAAAAGGAATTATTGTAGCTTCAAGAAGTTGTGTCAGAAAGCTATGAACAGTATGTTGCCAAATGAGTCTAAGAAACAGGTAAAGGTCAATCATAGGCTGTCATTGTAACACTTTCTGTCTTTACCCAAAGATAGGATGCCACTGAAGTATATTAAGCAATAAAGTGCTGTGATCTGTGTTTTGAAAGATTATCCTAGTTGCTTATGTAGAAAAGATCAAAAGATGTAGGAAGACCAGTCAGAATGCTTATTTAGTTGATTCAGGCAAGACATAATGCTGGTTTAGACGACTATGCTAGTGGTGGAGGTAACTGAAAGTGGTTAGATTCAAGATATATTTTGAAATCAGAGAAAATAGGACTTTCTGATGAATTGAAGATGAAAGATAATGTTTTCCTCCAATCTGCCTTCACTTCCCTGATCACTTTTAGAAGATGATCTTATCTCCTATTTCACTGGGAGAATAGAAGCCATTAGACAAAAACTCACTTACCAGCCAAAAACATGCACTTGAAAGGGGCCTATGGGAACTGATATCTTCAAGGGACATCCAGATTTCAATTAAAAGGCAGAGTCTTATCTGAAGAAGGAAATGAAAAGTGTTATGGTGATGATGGTGAAGTGGAGGATGACTGACCATACAATTTGTCATATAACAGAAACACGGGTGAAATGTATGGGAAATTTCTTTGAGGGGGGACAAACAGTGGTAAGTAGCCAGAGGATTTGACTTAGGTGGTCATAGACCTAGAAATTGGCAACCCATCTGTTGGAAGGTCTGGACAATGCTGGCTGTAGAAACTGAAGATGCACATGCTACAGGGCCTGAATGATAGTGGATATGAAAACCAGAGAAGTCTTGTTTCAGGAGATGTTTGGATCTTTGAGTTGTTTTGGATTTCTTCTAGGAATTGGCTTGAGGCAAAGGTTATGGTGATGCTAGGCATAGAGGAAAGCAGTGAACATGAAATCCATATTTATTGAAGAAGGGATATATAAAAATTGTTAAAGGCCAGTTTTTTGTTGTAAGACAGATGACATGGTCATATTATTTATTTGATATGTAGCCATATGCATCTGGTTGCTATCTGTGGATAGTGAGTAGGAGAGGCATGAATTAAGACTTTGAAGAATTTGAGGGATGCACTCTCGAAAAACAAGACTAGTCACTATATATGATCTCACTGTAAATTATCTAAAGTAAATATGTAAATTATGTAAAGATAGCTTATAGAGAGGAAACAACTTTCTCATCAGTAAGGCAGCAGGCTCTGAAGCAGAATATGATCCAATGTAAAGAATACTTTGTGTTCCATCCAGATTGGTGGAAGCACTAAAAATTGTACTAAATCTATATGAAAGGGAAGGGCTGGGACAAACATTTTTTTAGACATTTATTTAGTTATTTCAGGGAGAGGAGGAGTAGGAGCAGAGAGAGAGAGAGAGAGAGAGAGTCTTAAGCAGACTCCATGCTCAGTGTAGAGTTAAGGCAGGGTTTGCGAGATCATGATTTGAGCAGAAACTCAGACTCTGGTGTCTGACTGCGCTGCTCAGGCAACCCTAGGACAAACCCTTTTTGATGAGCTCTGAAGGATCAGGGTAGAATTTTTCCTAGGTCATCCTGAGCCTGCTTTGCTTCTAAATGCAAATCTTATAAATAGTGGCATGCATCAGAAAGTTTTGTCAGAAAAATGGACCTCAGTATCCAGCCATATCACATTGTCTGGGCTTCATGTTAGTGCCAGCAACACCTTAATTCTTCAGGACTGCTTCTAGTAATCCTACAGCTCCTTCAGATGCTGCTTGGCCCAAGTGTCTGCCTTTTCTTATCCACTGATGAAGTTTTTCACTTCTGTCTGTGGTAGTAGGGCCATTTCAGTCTTTGAGCAAAGACTTTAAGGCATGAATAACCTTGTACATCAATAAATTTGTAGATTCTTCTCAGCTTATATGAACCTGGTATGTATATATACATTATATATATATATGTAATGTATATATACATTTTCCTACTCAACCCCCCAGCTACTAACCTTTGACTTTCCAAGAAGAATATGACACCTGCACCTGATATATGTTTAGCTCTTTTGTCATTTGTGCTGTTCCTTGTTAAGAACATCATAGAGGAGTTTTAAGACTTCTCGAGTAAGTGTATCTAGGCCTTGGAGGCAGTGTGTATAGGAAACATGTCCAGTCTTATATATTGTGTAATTGATCATTGCCATCAAACTTTCTCTAGAGATATGTGCACCAGCAGAGTACACATTAATCTGAGGTACCCATATGGCAGGGATTCCTCCATGGAGATGATGGAGGACTTTCTTTATGAGAGGAGGAGATGGAAGGCAGAGTATGGTTGAGATTGAGGTGAAGAAGCTCTTCCACTCTTGATAGATAATTACCATTTGTAGGCCCTAATATCTTATCTGGTTTCTCTAACTTCCTTGGCTAGAAAAGATATCATTCAAGATTCTGTCAGGTGATAAAGCCATTGTGAAATTTAAAAGAAGAAGAGATTTATTAAATGTGAAAGGAGCCCATGGAAATGAAAGTCTGGTTGAAAGGCGTTAATGACTCAGAAAAATCATCATCAATTAGTACTTTCTAAATACCTGCCTGGTGGACACGTTGCAGCTTGCAGGAAAAAGCAAGAAGCCAAACCCTTCAGGATGCCAAAGCACAACAGTGAGGGTAAGGTTTATGGAAATTGCTGGTTCTGGGAAGTTATTGCCTTCAGGTAGCATCTGCCTCCATAGGTCCACAGTCAAGCACCCAGTGGAGGGCCTGGAGTCAAAATTTGCCAGCAGAACCAGAAGCTGGGAAGATGAGCCAGATGGAGGGGAGGACAAGCTGTCACCATGTCTGACGGCAATGGCCTTCTAAGAGTAATGATTTCTGTTTCACTTTTGACTCCCAAATCTCACGTGGTCCACTTTTGGCTAACTCTTTGTACCACAGTGGGAAAAGAACTTTGGGAAATGTAGTTTTCAGCATTGGCTAAATTCACATAACAAAATTCTGCAAAGACATTCAAACCCAAAGGTCTCAAAGATACATCTATTAGAGTTTCCTCAGAGATGGTATAGTAGTGCTAGGGCCACAAAATCCAGGCAATCATATAAGGCTACACTTCTTGATATATCTAGATCACAGAGAATCAAAAAGCTACCTGAGTGTTCCAATGGCTAACAAGTATTACCAAATACTTAAGTTGCTCCAAGTGGGTCTGGATGACCATTTTCCTGATAATGTTCTCCTGAATGTGGATTAGATTTCATGATCCCTCTGAGTTGGTCTAAGGTCTTGGGGATGAATACTTTCATACCAGCACAGATTTGCAGTTGCAGAAGTTCCTGGCAGATTTCTCGCTCTTCTCTTAAAGAGTACCAGGGCACCAGCAAAGAAGCAAAGAGGGTTGAGAGATTGTCATAGATATTTCATCTATGGAATTCTAAGGGATATAGAGATCTTGTAAGAGTATATTACATTCCTTTTTAATTTTTGGGTTTGAGCCACAGACACAAACTGGATTATGCAGTCAACTATTTATTCACAATTAATATTTGGTTCCTATTTCAAAAACACCATTTAATAGGCTAAATGTGTGTGTTTATCTCTATATCTATTATCTATTAATTGATCGATCGATCGATTGATCTACCTACCTACCTATATATCTATCTATCCATCTCCTCAAGAATGACAGCATCAGGTAAAATAGTTATTCTATGCATGGCCTGTGGGAATGCTAGATTAGATTTAGGTGACATTCAGTGTCTAAGTACTCGAGAAATTCACAGCATTGTGTATCTCTGGTTAGTTGATGACAATAGTCCTCTAATCGTAAATGCCTATCTAATGTATGGTCTTGGACATATTCTCTCAAAATATTCTAGCTAAATTTGGAGCTCACTACAAACTCAGCTTTTTCTTTTTCCTCTCTTCCATAGTCCTCTCCTTCACTCATCTATTTACAATGGAAATTTATTTTTCTCCAGAGAAGGAGGTCATGGCTATTAAGAAGTATGTATAATGGCTATGCATAAACTCTAATGAAGATTTTGATGGGTTTGGTTAGGTTTTTTGGATAAGCAGTCCAAGCTTATTCCAATGTGATGACACTATGATATACCACCTGGATCCCCTTTCAATGAAGGGTTAAGGCCTGTTGAAGGGACTATTTATAGGTAGTTTTCAGAGATTGCCTCAGTTACAGAAAGCCACATGGGAATCCTATACCCAATAGTTGATTGGTGTGGGGTATAAAGGCCTTGTCATCTGAAAGGCTGTTCTAACTCCAAGGTTCCAACAAGGTTGGTTGGGACTGTTGCTTGACTTCCTCCTCTCCCCACTTCTGCTTACTTTTCATCTCTTCCACAAATGTTAATCCCATGGGTACTCCTTTGTCCCTTAAATACTCTCATATGCTAAACTCAACCTGAGACTATTTTAGGAATCCAACAGGCAACACCAGTATAGTTGTGAGTCTTTCTTGGAGTTGTGCTTGGAAAAATGACTATTCCTTCTCTCAGTCTGTCTCCCCCATATACTAACCTTGTGGTGAGATTATGGATTAAAAGTATATTGCCAAAGTAAAACAACAACAACAACAACAACAAAAGGAACAAAAAACAAAAAAGTGCTATTGGAGTTTAGAAGAAAGAAAGTGATCAATGCTGATCAAGGAGGGCTCAAGCAGTAAAGACTTTGTAAGGACTATGGTATTCGTCAGTTCTTTGAAAGATAGTAGAGCATGTCATGATTGTAGCACACAAGAGATGATCCTGTTCCTTCTTTTCTCCTTCAATTTATTCACCAATCTGTAGCCATTTATTTTCAAACCCAAATATGATCATATTGCCTTTCTCCTCCTCTTTCTTCTAAAAAAAAGTTTTATTTATTTGTTTGCGAGAGAGAGAGGGAGAAGAGGGAGAGAGAACATGGACGGAGGGAGGGGCAGAGGGAGAAGCAGATTCCTGGCTGAGTAGAGAGCCCTACATGGGGCTCAGGGCTCAATCCCAGGACCCTGGGATGGTGACCTGAGCAGAAGGCAGATGTTTAACCAACTAAGCCACCCACGGACCCTGTCTGTCTTCTTAAAATCCTCAAACTGCTTTTCATTACTCTTGGTATAAAGTTGAAATTCTCTTAAAGAATATAGATCTGGATCTTAAAGTCTGGATCTGGATCCTGCCCCTCCCCCACTCCCACTCTATCTTCATCTCTTGTTCCTCAGGTCTACTGAATTTCATTCAGTTTCCCCAAAATACCATGTTAATGCACTCCTGAGCCTTTTCACATATAGCTCTCCTTGCCTTGACCACTCCTTTCTGCTATCACCAAGTTTATTTCAACTCATATGTCAGGACTCACCTTCAATGTAGTTTCCTCTGGGAAACCTGTTCTGACAATGTAGTTGCTTTGCTTGACCCTTGGCATCATACCCCACGCTTCTGCTGGATTAGCACCTATCAAATTTTGTTTTAATTCTTTGTTTTTCTTAAATACTTTGTACTCCCTAATAACACTTAGTGTTTCTTGAGGGCTTACTAGGTGTCAGGAACTGTTGTATGCATTTAACAGGTATTATTTCCTTTAATCTCTATAATAAACTTATGGTACTGTATTACCCTCTTTTGACAGATACAAAAACAGGCAAATGGAGGTTAAAGAATCTCACAATAGGTGGCATTTTAGCTTGTATCTTTATTTGTTTTTTTGCCTGATTCTGGAGCCTATGCCACCACTACATTGTGGCTTGGTGACTGCCACATGGTAAGCATTCAACAAAGATTTATCAAATGAATTAATTTAATAGGCCCAACTGGGAAAAAAGAAGGGCACTAAGGATTTATTGGGAATAAAATAGAAAAGTTAGATTCAGATTATGGAAACTCTAGGACCCTGAGGAAGAGTTTAGCCTAGAGGTGGTTGGAAATAGGGATTCATTGTTGAAAACACTTTTTAAATGAGATTAGATTGGCAACAGTTTGTGCAACTTCTGTTCTGTGCCTGCTACCTCAACCTCCAACTTGAAGTTAGAACATTTAGAAAAAGGCATGATGAAACAGTAATGGAAAAATTATGTAACAGTGCATAAAATCTAAAGGCTGGCATTTTTGCTTCCTTTAGCTGAAGGTCATATACATTTAAGAAAGTATCTTTTTCAGATATGGCATGACTATTAATATTTTATATTTTAAAAACATAAATAGATTTTTTAAAAAATCACTTCCTACAGGATGTTTAGGAGCAGATCATATCTTTTGGAGAATTTCAGTTACATGTTATTATCAAAGCTCTTTATCTATATATTTGACAGATTTATTAAAACTTTTTTTTCCAATTAGGGTTTTAGGGTTTATGTTAAATCCAAAATAAAAGGGATGCCTGGGTGGCTCAGTGGTTGAGCATCTGCCTTTGGTTCAGGTCGTGATTCTGGGATCCTGGAATTGAATCCCGCATCGGGCTACCCACAGGGAGCCTGCTTCTCCCTCTGCCTATGTCTCTGCCTCTCTCTGTGTCTCTCATGAATAAATACATAAAATCTTAAAAAAAAATCCAAAATAAGAAAATCAAACTTGACTAACATAACTTTTAACACTTTCTGTTGGTTCCATGTTCACAAGGCAAATAATACTTTTTGTTGTTGTTGCAAACAAAACCATGTATTGGTCCAAGTGTCTTAACTGGAATACCTTGCTGTAATCTCTTAAGTGTGAAATTCCACCTTCAAGTATGTTTGTTGAGGGTGGTAAAGACTTAAAAATCATTGTCCTCCAAAGTAATCTGACTACATTAGGTGAATACCGGAATCCTTAAACATGGTCACGGGGCTTACCCAAGAGTAGTGTAAGCATCATAGCATTCCATTGCTTTCTCCACCCTGTCCCCCACCCCCACCTCTTTTTTTTTTTATACATGTTACACTAAGAGTGAGACATTGTAACAGTATCTCCCTGTTATAATAATATATTAAGTGCCTTAGTTATTTCAGAGCCATTAATACAGGGTCTTCTGTTCTAATATTTTTTACTGTTTCCCTATTCATGTACTATATTACTGATGGCAATTTAAAGATACACTTAAGAGATTTAGTGAAACAGACAAGACCAGACCAACAGGAAAAGACTTGTCTTTGCATAGTTGAAAGGCTCTTCTTGTTGCCCTGGGCAGTATATATCTAAATCTATACATTCCTGTTTTTAGAATTTGGGAATACAAGGCTTGGAAGATATATGAAATCATACCTTACGCTTGCAGAATGTCTAAGAGGGATTGGAACCCAGTATAGTATTTATTATTGGGAATGCTAGAGAGCCTTGCATTGTGAGAGTGTAAACAACAGTCATTTACAAATAATAGTAGAAATGCAGTTTATGTTTCATTTATATGCTTTAAAAAATATATGACTCTGATTGTAAATTCTATTTTCATTCTCCCTTTTCCTTCTCTTCTTTCCTCTTCCATCCATTTATCTATCTGTAGAGTTGATTAGGTGATGTAAGTAACAGAGAGAATTTACTGTACTTTGAGGAATGTCATCTTTAACCTGTTTTAATACGCATAATTTTAGTTCCAAGATTCTTTCACACTACTGAGATGCAAACCAAAATGCAAAAGAATTTAAAAGACTAAAATATTATGTAATATGTAATATAATGTAATATAATAAATGTGTTATGATATGATATGTATTCAGAAAAAGAAACTCAGAAAGACCCAATCTAAATAAATCACTTTTGAGGATTTTGTAGAGAGCACATCATAAAGATAGGCAGTAATTCTCTGGAACAGATGAAATCGAGGCCCGTGCTACTTTAGTTGTGAAAGATAGGTCATACATATTAAAACATAACAAAGAGAACAGACAGGAATTTTGAATATGAGTTTCAGTCAAAATTCACAAAGGAAGTTTTTATTTTGGGCATTGATTTGCAATTGAGCTGCTTCTTTCAGGGACAACTCAATGTAGTATATGGTGCAGTGTGAGGCTGCAGGAATTTTTTCATTATCAAGGATGGCTGATAAATTCCCTAAGCAATACTGGAGAGGGAAACTAGCTATATGTAATCATTTATCTTAACATATGACAAATCAGGTATTTTTAAACAGTGGAGAAGTGAATGAGGAAGATTTTATCAAAAAAGTAAAACTTAAAATGTATTAAATGAGCAGAACACAATTTAAAGACATTTATAAAACATAGAATATATCTGGATATTTTAAATTAAAACAACAAATTGGGAAATTTTAGCCTCTTTATTGATAGAAACAGTATCTATATTATATACAGAATTCATAGAAAGTGATAAGGTAAATATCAAGTTCTCAAAAAAATGAACCAGGAATATAATTTGACTTATTTAACAAGAAAAAAAATTAATAATGAGACTGCAAAAGTGACCAGTTTCGGTAGAATTTAAAAATGCAGTTTGGGAACCTGGGTGGCTCAGTCAGTTAAGCATCTAACTCTTTTTTTTTTTTTTTTTTTTTAGCATCTAACTCTTGATCTCTGCTCAGATCTTGGTCTCAGGGTTGTGATTTCAAGCCCCATGTTGGGTTCCACGCTGGTCATGGAGCCTACTTTTTAAAAATGCAATTTTAAATAGCAACATATTATATTTTTACTCCTATTCGCAAACTAAAATTTCAAAGTAATTTAAATAACTCAAGTGAGATTATTTTGAAATTGCTCTATGTTACTGGTTATCAGGATAAACTCAAATCATTTTGTGAACTAATTAGGTTGTAATATAAAAAGTTAAATAATGTCTTCCCTTTTTGTATTTCTAATGCTCATAGGAATTTATTCTTTCAAAAAATTCTGAGGAAGAAAAAATGCATGCATTATAATTTCATAGGATGGAGAAAGGAAAACTATAAATTGCTAATGATGGAGAAACTGGATGTAATACTATGCTGCCATTTGTAAGGGATATTTGGGGCACATGGGTACAATAAGGGATGAGCTTTTCAAAAACCAAGATTTAAGAAAAATAATATTTTTGCAAGAAAGAGATGGTAAAATCAAACTATAATGGGTCAAGTCAGAAGAAGGAGAATGGCTGCCAGGGCCTAAAGAATGTAACTGTAACCAGAATGAATTTACTGACACTTCTAATGAATATATCAATTAAAGATAGGGTTGCTCCCCAGTGAAAAGGGAGAAGTCTTAAAAACAAAACAGGTCTGCCCATGTAACACTGTTTAGGACTTTATTATCCTCTTTTGAAGTACTTGCAGCTACTGGGGACAGGCATTTAATTGTATTAGGGACTCTGTCTGGAGTCCTTCCTAATCAAGCAACCTCTTGTATAGCTTGTCTAGAGAGAGAGAATGTGATAGGTCAAAGCAAACACAGGGGCATGTTTACTCACTTACTTTCCATTGTAGATTAATAAATTACTATTTTAGTCTCATCATATGTCAGTCTTGGAGGATTCATTGAATGAATTGATATCCTGTATCCAATTAATTCTGAGGCAGGGGACAAATTGGGTGTCCCAGTCTGTAAAATGAGGGGACAGTGAAAACTCTATCAAGGTCAGTGGCATGTTGTGGACATGGCCAGTCACTTGGCCTTCCACAGGTGTTATCTTATCTCATTTTACAGTGCCTTTGAGTTTCTACACATTAAGATGATATTTAGGAACCATGCAGCAAGTAGAAAAGCAATTTTGACATAACTTTAAGTGAAAAAGGTAAGGCATAACATTTCGTCTACTATGAAAACAACAATTTAAAATATGCATGAATATGGGCATAATAATAAGGGAACAAGGGAAAAGAAACAATGACTATATTAAAAAGGCATGCTGATATTTCATTTTATTTACTGCTATTTTGTTTATATCATAAAAATTAGGAGAAAAAGAAATAAAAGCTCTGCATTGTATGAATATAAAATTTATAATAATATGATATGAATAATACAAAACACATCATATTTAATAATAATTACGTGATAAAATATATATTAAGCCATATTAATTTTAGAGGCATTTTCATTTCTAATTTACCTATGAATCTGATAATGCCTATACCTGGTAACAGAGAAAACTCAAACTCAAAATGAAGTTGCAATAGCCACATAATTATATACCTCATACCAAAAAGAATATTTTCTAGGGGCATCTGGGTAGCTCAGTAGGTTAAGCCCTTGATTATTGATTTTGGCTCAGGTCATGATCTCAGGGTTGTGGGGTTGAGCCCCATATCAGGCTCTGCACTCAGCAGGGACTCTGCTTCTCCCGCCAACCCCCCATGTGCGCTCTCTCTCCCTCTCTCAAATAAATAGAATCTTTAAAACAAAAAAAGAGTATTTTCTGGACATGTGGCTTCCCAAGTTTCAGACAAGTGAAAGCACATTGAGCATGAAGAGTCATCTTTTAAATGTATTAAAGACTTCAAATAATCTTTGGTGAATTGCTTTGTAATAACTATAAAAATAGAAAGACTGGTCATATATGCTTGTAATTTCCTTTTGAATAAGCAGGTTTACAGTTTACTTCATTCCCGGTTTTCTCTTTTTTCCCCCTCAATTATTAAAATAACTTAAAAGAATATATGCATTTGCATCTCCTAGTTTCTTATGGTCAAATTAAAATTTATGAGGAATAATTTGTTTACACACTCGTAATTAAGAAACTTATCATGCGGTGATGTCCATCTACACCCATAGCAGTTAAAAGTTTTTTTTCTTTTTTGAGCATCGTGATCTCTGACTTACATATTATATAAAGTTGGAACAAAATAAAGTCAAAGGTAAGCATTACTCAAATGTAGGTTTGAAATTAAAATTTTAACTTTACATATTTAAGTAATTTCATTCAAATAGGGATTCAATATAAGCAGAAGTGCTATCACTCTGATTCTTTTCTTTCCTTGGTGTGTTTATTTTTTCCTTCAATCTCTCTTTTGTCTTTTTACCACTGAGTCAGCTTCGTGCAAGTCTGCACCTCCCTCTAGAGTATGAAAATAGCAGTCACTTTTCACTCATTCTGAAGGAGAAAGCATCTTCCCAAGAGGAAGTTAGTGCCTTCACAGTTCTGCTTTCCACGGTTTGGCAGCAAAGGCTATTTTTATCACCAGTCCTCCTTGCCTGCTCTCCCTCTGCCTGGTGTGGACTCTGACTGGGTCTGAGTCAGTCATTGCTTACTTACAATCAGAACAATTTCTCATGGGTAAGAGTAACCAGTGAGGAGTCATGGACTATAAAGTTAAAATAAACTGTAGTAGCTTTCTAGAAAAGCAAGGATGAGTAGATTTTATTGCAAATAAGGAAAGAGTGGAGCTAACTGAGCCTCTCAGGTATGTTCTATCCCCAGTCAGTCTCAAAACCCTGTATTCAAGTAAGTTGAATTATATTTGGTTAGACTCTATGCTTCTCATCGTGACACGGAGAAATGTGAAGTTAGAGTTTGCTTAAAATTATCTTTTTGTTTGTTTCTGGGTGCATTTATTCTGCAATGGATTTAACCTTGAAACTCTGGGATACTTTTGTAAGCACAGATGTGTACAGCACACACAAATGTAGGCACTCAGAGAAGGCCTGATTTCAGGAGGTTATAAAATACAATACTCTTTTTTAAAATTTTGAATGTAGTTGACACACATGTTAAAGGGATACAACTTAGTGGTTTGAAAAGTTTATACATGATGCTGTGCTCACCACAAGGGAAACTACCATCTGTCCCATTACCTCCCTATTACAATATCATTGACTGTATCTCTTTAATCTAGGGCTTATTCATTTCATAACTGGAAGCCTCAATTTCCTTCTCCCAATCATTCATTTTATCCAACCCCCACTTCTCTCTCTTCTGGCAACCATCAGTTTATTTTCTGTATTTATAGGTCTGATTTTTCTTTTTCTTTTTTTATTCATTTGTTTGTTTGTTTTTTAGATTACGCCTAGGAGTGGAATCATATAGTATTTGTTTTAATATAATAACTTCTGAGTCCATCCGTATTGTCTCCAATGGCATGATCTCATTCTTTTTATGGCTGCATGATATTCGTGTGTGTGTGTGTGTGTGTCTGTACAACACATTTTCTTTATCCATTAGTCTAGTGATAGACACTTAGATTCCTTCCATATTTGGTTATTCTGAGTAATGCTATAATAAACATAGGGGAGCATACATCTTTTTGAATTAGTGTTTTTGTTCCCTTTGGGTAAATACTTAATAGAATTACTGGATCATATAGTATTTCTATTTTTAATTTTTTGAGGAACCTCCATTGGCTGCACCAATTTACATTCCCACCAATAGTGCATGAAGTTTCCTTTTCCTCTACATCCTCACCGAAAACTACAATCCTCTTAAATAAGCAACCATCTCCCACCTCCTTGGTCAAACATAGGTATGTCCTTAGATGTCTTTCCCTTCCCTTTTACAACTTTGGGCATACATAGAAAGAAAACAGGAAGACAAGTTATATAATGTCTTCCTGTTATAAAATACAAATAGGTATCAGAAGAAGAAGTGAGTAAAAAATAGATTAATACAGATAAAATGCATAATTTTGGATACTAGTGATTCCACTATCATGTTGATTTCAAAAATTGTATCTTGCAATTATTTAAAGAAATAAATTTAAAAGCCTTTTCTATCAAAATAAATATAAAAGCCTTTTTCATGATCTCTAAATAGCTTTTAAATGATCTATGTTGAAATATTCTACATGTGGTCTGACTAATGTAGAGTAGTCTTGAGGTTATATTTCTTTATGAACTGGCTTTATATTTATGTTAATGAAATCTTGGATTATATTAAACATGATTTAAGCATCCATATTCTATTTTAGCTCTTTGGGAGCCTGGGGTCTACTAAAATCCTCTAATTCTTTTCATATGATCATTATCCTATGTTTCTGAGATTGAAGTTTTGACCTTAAGGGCAAAACATTTTATGAACTACTGCCAAATTTTATCTCATTCACTTCACTTCTTTATTTTAGTCAGTTAGGGTAATCATTTTGAATCTCGATTCTTTTATCAGTCATATTATTTACTCCAGGAGTTGGCAAACTTTATCTAGATTTGTAAAATCTAGATCATGAATATTTTAGGCTTTGTGGATCAGGGGGGGTCTTTGTTACATGTTCCAAGAAGGAAAAAAAAGGAAAGAGAAAGAAAAGAAAGAAAGAAAGAAAGAAAAAAGAAAGAAAGAAAGAAAGAAAGAAAGAAAGAAAGAAAGAAAGAGAAAGAAAGAAAGAAAGAAAGAAAGAAAGAAAGAAAGAAAGAAAGAAAGAAAGAAGAAAAAAGAAAGAGAGAGATGGAAGGAAGGAAGGAAGGAAGGAAGGAAGGAAGGAAGGAAGGAAGGAAGGAGTCTTTTCAATGTAAAAAACACTCTTAGCTCCAAGGCCACTCCAAGGCCATACAATGCAGATCTCTGACCAGATTTAGCCACAGGTTATAGTTTGCTGACTCTTGATGAATTGTATTGGTTATCTACTGCTGTATAACAAATCAGTTCACAACTCCGTGGCTAAAAATACCTATCATTATCTCACCATTCCTATGAATCAGGAATCCAGGGCTTGGCTTATCTGGTTGCCTGTGCATCAGAGGCCCTCATCAGGCTTCAGGTGTTGTCTGGGTCTGTCCATTTAAAGCCTCAACTGAGGGAGAATCCAGTCTGAGCTTTCACGAGGTTGTTGGCAGAATTTAGTTTTTCATGACTGAGTGTTTCAGGTCCTCACTAGCTGTTGGCTAGAGGTCTCCCTTGGTTCCTTTCTACATGGGCATTTCCATAAGGCAGCTATGATTCCATCATAGCAAGAGAGAACAAGAAAGAAATGCAAAATGAAGTCCTAATCTCTTTGTAATCTAATTTCAGAAGTGACACCCATCACTTTTGCTCTATTATATTTATTAGAAGTGTGTCATTAGGACCAGTACACACAAGAGAAGAGGATTACATGAAGGTGTGAATGCCAAGAGGCAGGAATCATTAGGGCTATTTTACAGGCTATTTACCACATCAGTCTATCCAGAATTTTCTGCCGCTTAAGCAAAAGCATGCTTTATTCATTCAAGTTTCTGATAAAAATATTAAAGAGTGTTCATAACAGAGTCTTGTGGCATGTTTTTCCCTCCAAACCGACTCCAATCCACTAACTCATATTATGAATATTGTTGGATGCCTATCTGTAAATTCACTAAAGTAGTGTCGTCTGACTAATATTTTGTCATCATATCCTTGGAGATCTCAGGAGACATTTTTGTGATTTAGATTTTTAAAATTTAGATTTTTAAAATCACACTATGCTTCACTGGACAGGTGAAATCAAGTTAAAATAAGATTCAAGGACTGTCCTAAAGAATAAAATAAATCATAGCACTACTAGAGCTCGAAGGATGTCATAAATAGAGAGGACCAGTTCCATCTGCCTTGCATTCTTGACAGTCAGTTTTAGGGCTGACTGCATTTTATATGAGCCTGAATTTTTTTAGCCAAATAGTGGAACTGTCTTTCCTTTACTTCCATTCATGATATCATAGAAAGATTTCTATTTCCTTATAGAATAGCTAAGAGATCAAATCAGGGGTAAATTGCACTTTATAAACATTTTGACTGTAAATCACAATCATAGTTTGATTCAAGGATCTTTCAAAATTAGATAATACCAGTCATTAATACCTGCCATCTACATAGCAACCATATACCAATACAATGTTTCTACTACCCCAAGAAAAAAGTCTAATACTGTTATCAGAATTGACAATATAAAGTCCCATATTTTTAAGTACTATATCACTCAAACTTCAATTTAACTGACTGCCCAAAGATTGCAACTCTTTCCCCATCAAGTAATATAATAATTACTACTTATTGAGTATATGCTATGAGCCAAAGACTGTGCTAAACAACTTTATAGGGATTTTTCCATTAATTCTCTTTAACAGTCTTGGGAAGTAGGTACTATGATTATGTGCATTTACAGAGAGATTAAGCAACTTGTCTGTGCTCATTTGGAAGCCAGATTCTAAAACCCAGTAGCCTAAATCCAGAATGCTTTCTCTTAAAGCAGAGGCACAAGTGTAACATTTCTTTGAAAAATACTAGGGAAACATTTCCTAGGAAATGTGGTTGAATGATTTACTAATTAACTTTAAAAAAAAAAAGTTTGACACCACTAGATGGCAACATTTTCAAAAGTTTTATTAAAACTTTTGAAAGTTTAAGGTGGAAAAGTAAATACAACTATTTCATTTTTTTAAAAATTTCAGCTCTAATAACAATTAAAAATAAAAAATGAAATTGTAGGATATTTAAAGTGTACATCGTGATGATTTGATAAGTGCGTAATCGTGAAAGGATTTTCCCCATCTGGTTAATTATCACATCCATCATCCCATTAATTAATTAATCAATTATAATTTAGAACTCTTAAGTTTTACTCTCTTAGCAAATTTCAACAATACAATACAGTGTTATCAACTATGGTCACCATATTTTACATTAGATCCTCAAACCTTATCTTTCTGCTCTTCATTCCCCCCACCACTACCTCCCCTGTAGCAGGTAACCACTTTTCTACTCTGTTTCTAGGAGTTTGATTTTTGGGGGGAGATTAATTTATAAGTGATATTGTGCAGTATTTGTCTTGCTCTGTGTGGCCTATCTCACTTAGCATGACGTCCTCAAGGTCCATCTGTGTTATCACAAATGGCAGGATGTCCTTCTTTCTCATAGCTGAGTTATGTTCCGTTGCATATATATAATATATATACATATTTATTCACATAGGTACACTCTTATGTGTACATATTATGTTTGTATATATACAATTGTATGCATTGTGTGTAGATATATACCATATATGTACATAAATACATACAGATCACATACATATAGTACACACACACACACCTCACATTTTTTTTATTCATTCATTGATGGACACTTAATTTTCCATATCTTAGCTATTGTGAATAATGCTGCAATGAACATGGGGATGTAGATATCCCTTTGATATCCTGTTTCACTTATTGTAGGTATATACCAGAAGTAGAATAGCAGAATCATATGGTAGTTCCATTTTTAATTTCTAGAAGAATCTTCATTCTGTTTTCCATAGTGGCTACACCAATTTACATACTCACCAACAACGATTAGGGTTCTCCTTTTTCCCCTATCCTTACCAACACTTGTTAACTCTTGGCTTTTTGATGATAACCATTCTAACAGCTGTGAGGTGATATCTCATTGTGGTTTTGATTTGCATTTCCCTGATGTTTAGTGATACTGAACATCTTTTCATGTACCTGTTGGCCATCTGTATGTCTTCTTTGAAAAAAAATGTCTACTCAGTTCCTTTGCCCAGCTTTAAATTGAGAGTTTTTGCTTTTATAAATTTTATAAGATTTGAAACTGTTATAAGTTCTTTATGTATTTTGGATGTTAACCCCTTATCAGATATATGATTTACGGTTTTTTTTCCTTGCTGTAGGTTGTCTTTTCATGTTATTGGTGGTTTCATTTATTCTGCAGAAGTTTTTTTAGTTTGATGTGTTCCTACTTATTTAATTTTGCTATTATTGTCTTCACTTTTGGGGTTAAATAAAAAAAATTGCTAAGGCCAATGTCAAGGAGTTTATTTTTTATATTTTCATGTAGAAGTCTAATGGTTTCAAATTTTATTTCAAATCTTTAATCTGTTTTGACTTAACTTTTGTTTTTGATATAAGATAGTTTCATTCTAAAAAGAAAAAGATAATTTCATTCTTTTGCATATGTCTCTTCAGTTTTCCCAATACTGTTTCTTGAAGAAACTATCCTTTCCCCATTGTGTATCCTTAGCTCTTTTGTTGTAAATTAATTGACCATATATATGTGGGTTTATTTCTGGGCTCTCTATTCCATTTCATTAATGTATGTCTTTTTTTTGCACCAAAACCATATGTTTTGATTGCTATAGTTTTGTAATATAGTTTAAATGTGACACTCGAGCTTTATTCTTCTTTCTTTCACTTCCTTGTTTAAATTTACTCTAAGGTACTTTATTCTTTTTGACACGATTGTAAATGGAATTGTTTTCTTAATTTCACTTTATTATTGTTCACTGTTACTGTATAGAGCAGCAACTGATTTTTATATATTGTTTATGTATCCTGCAACTCTATTGAATTTATTAGTTCTAATAATTTTTGATAAACTCCTAAAGAGTTTTGGACATATAATATAATGTCATATGCAAATAGAGACAGTTTTACTTCTTTGTATTCAGAATGGATGTCTTTTATTTCTTTTTTGTGCTTAACTGCTCAGGCTAGGACTTCCAATCTTATGTTGAACAGGAGTAGTGAAAATAGGTATATTTATCTTGTACCTGATCTTACAGGAAAAGCTTTCTATTTTCACCATTGAATATGATGTTAATGGTGGCTTGTTATTAATGGCCTTTATTATGTTGAGGTATAGTCCCTCTATGCCTACTTCATTTCTTTTTTTTATTTAAATTAGGAATGGATGTTGAATTTTGTCAAATGCTTTTTTCTGCATCTAAAGAGATAATCATGTAATTTTTATTCTTCATTTTGTGAATGTGGTATATCACATTCACAAAATTGATTTGTGTATGTTGAACCATCCTTGCATCCTAGGAAAAATCCCACTTGATCATAGTATATGATCCTTTGAATATTCTTCAGAGGTGTTGACTTATAATTTTCTTTTCTCGTAGTGTCCTTGACTAGTTTCAGTACCAGGGTAATTCTGGCCTCATAAAATAAGTTTTCAAGTGTTTCCTCCCCTTGATTATTTGGAAGAGTTTGAGAAGGTTTAGTATTAGTTCTTCTTTAAGTGTTTGATAGAATTCAGTGGTAAAATCATCTGATCCTGGATTTTTCTTTGTGAGGAAGTTTTTGATTACTTATGTAACCTTATTACTAGTAATTGGTCTGTCTAGATTTTCTATTTCTCATGATTCAGTTTTGGTAGTTTGTATGTTTCTAGGAATTTATCCATTTCTTTTAGGTGTTCCACTTTGTTGGCATCAATTTTATTATTGATTAGTTTTCTATGAATAAATTATCTTTTGTTGGACAAATTATAATTGCTTTATTTATAGAAAAGTTTTTGAATGATGTAATATAGCTATGGCAGAGATTTAAGTAGACAAAAATTGGAGTATTATGTTGCTTTTTCCGTTTATGCTTTACTTTAGTTTGAGGCTAAAAATAAGTTCTTATGAACTTAAAATTTCTTCTTAGAGATTTTCCCTCATGCCACCGTACTGCCACCAAGCATTGTTTGTTTGTTTAAAATCAAGCATGGAAAGCACTTTTCAGAAAAACAGTGTGCTATATATAGCAAGCTTTAGTGACTTTACAAATAGAATTTGTACACTTGGAATGCACCTCTCCTCCCTTACCTTATATACTCCTGTAGACATTTTAAGGTCTTACTTACATATGTATCTTTTTCCTCAGTAATGCTTCTTCCACTTATGCAGGCAGTTATATTCTTCTCACTCACCTTCCTTTTTTTTTTTTTTTTTTAATTTGTATTTATTCATGATAGGCACACAGTGAGAGAGAGAGAGGCAGAGACACAGGCAGAGGGAGAAGCAGGCTCCATGCACCGGGAGCCTGACGTGGGATTCGATCCCGGATCTCCAGGATCGCGCCCTGGGCCAAAGGCAGGCGCCAAACCGCTGCACCACCCAGGGATCCCTCACTCACCTTCCTAACACCATTATACATGATCCATTTGAGCCTTTAATATGTTGCATATATCTTGGTGATAAATTTATGTGTCAAAAAAACCCCTTATGTGTCTATCTTCCCAGTCCATTAGGACAGTCTCAAAGGAAATCTTTTAAAAAAATTCATATTTGTAAATATCTCCTCATCCCATCCCAATGTCTGTCCACAGTGCTTAGCATTGTATCTGATTAGTGGTTTCTCAATATATAAACAAAAAACATGACATGATATTAACATATAATCTATCAAATTCTTTACTAATATTGAGTTCTTTTCACATTTTTGTTACTATATACACTGTTTCAAAAAAAACAACAACAACCTTGTTTCCATGTTGGGCTTGCATGAGAATTCCTTTAGAAATTCTAGTAGCCGAATTTGTGGATCATAGAGTACATATACTAAACATAATTTTAATCATAGTTGACATTTGTCATTCATTTTGACTGCTCATCAATTAATTTGCCTTCCTATGCCTTGGGAACTTTCCATTTTACAAATATTATGGAAGGCAGAGCCTACTTTCCGCCATAAACACTGAAATGTCAAATACTTTCTTAGCTTTGCTTGCACCTAACACATGGTTATATGATCTTGGTTTTGTACTTGAAATTAAGAGTCAATGCATCAGATGAGAAGAACTCTGGACAGATAGGTAGGTCATTGCAGCAAGGTTAAATTTTGTAGCAGCATTAGTATCCATGCTATTGTTGGCATTTTGTTTACAGAGCCAACTGTTTGCATTGTGAGCAGGAACAAATATTCTTTAGTGAAGTCCTGACTCTAATTGTCTAGGCTTCCTAATAATTCAATGAGTTACTCAAAATCCATTTAATAATTTCCTCTTTTGCTTAAGTCAGTTGAACTTGTTTTTTTTTTTTTTTTTTTTTTTTTGTTTGTTTGTTTCCAACTAAAAATTCTGATTGATATAGATAAGTACCAGGAGTAGGCTGGAAGTGTTTCTAAATACACTGAACAGTTAAAAAAAGGAATGACATGTTCAAATTTTTAACTTAGGGCATAGGTTTAAAATTAGCTAAAATAAATATGGTAAATACATATGATAATGGAATCTGATCATGCTAGACCAATAAAAAGGAAGAATATAAGATTTAATTGAATTTGCCTATTATAGGTATTCTTAGTGGTTTTGTTTTGTTTTGTTTTGTTTTGTTTTGGATGACTTGAATCTAGACAATATCTCATAGTAAAAGAAATAGACATAGTACAAAAAAGAAAAGAGAAACTAGTTAAAAGATTTAGGAAGTAGAAATGTTGGATTGATTTGTTATGTACATTCTACTTTTCTCATTCCTAACTCTATTCTTCAAGTGGATCCAGAAGACAACCCTTTCACTAAGTTCTTAGAAATACATTGGAGTGGAGAATTCCAGCATATTATGTACTCTTTTCATTTCAGTGAGGATGAGGAGATTGTAGACTGGCGGAAGCTAACTAGAAGCACTTAATCAATAGAGGCAAATTGGCATGGTTATAATAGTGAGAGACAGTAAATTCTTGACCATGAGACCAAGTAACTATTTGATCAGAGCTGCCCATGATTAACAGCATGTTTTCAGATCAAAATAACCAAAAAGTTGATCATGCCCAGCAGTATTCCATCATCTAATGGAAGTAATATATATGGAACCAAGCTTCAGAATATCTAGAGGCACAAGTTGCAGATGACTCACATTCTGACTATGCTACTTCTGCAACACTGTCATTTCTCCCTCAACTTCATTTAGGGACTCAGGAAATTCTTCATTGCCTACATACATGACCCTGGTTAACAGATTAGTCCAGATGATTTGTTGGCACCAAGTGGAAGTGAACTGCTACTGCCTTACAACCACATGTCAGGGTTGGCCCATAAGGATCATAAAAAGGAATTCCTCCTAATAGGTGGAATTTTTAGTATTTCAGATTGTTTTCCAATTTTTATGAAAGATGTGGTATCAGTCACAAATCTACACTTATTCATGGTCATTGGCTAATGTAACCAGAAGGAAGAAGATTGTAATCTTAGAGATAGGGAGGTTTGAGAAGTAAAATACATGGATAGACCTTTTTTAGTGGACCTGAAACATAAGAGTATTGTCCTGATTGTTCATCAAAAAACTTTTACCATAGAAGAGTATCTTAATAATCACATGGACAAAATGACAATTCCTTTAGCTGTGAGTCAGCCTTTTTCCATGGCCTCATCATTACTTTTTCAATGGGCTCATGAACAAAATGACCATCCTGCAGGAATAGAGGTTATATAGGGACTCCGCAACATCCATGTTTACTCCTGAAGGGGGATATTGTCATCATTACTCAATGCCTAATTTGCTGACAGCAGTGACTTATCCTCAGCCTTTTATGTGATAAATCCACTAGTTTTCTATTGCTGCATAAAAAATATCACAAAGCTAGCAGCTTATAACAACAGACATCTATTATTTCACAGTTTCCATGGCTTATAAATTTGCACATGGTGTAGCTGGGTCCTTTGCTCAGGGTTTTGTAAGGCTGCAAGGTGTTGAACAGACTGCATTCTCATTTGGAGCCTTGAATGGACAAGAATCCAATTTTTTCAAAAAGATTTTATTTATTTATTCATGAGAGACACAGAGAGAGAGAGAGAGAGAGGCAGAGACAAGGCAGAGGGAGAAGCAGACTCCCCACTGAGCAGGAAGCCTTTTGTGGGGTTCAATCCCAGGATCTTGAGATTATGACCTGAGTTGAAGGCAGCCACTTAACCAACTGAGCCACCAAGTGCCCCAGGAAGAATCCAATTCTAAGCTCAGTTTCTTGGCTATATGACTGAGGGCCTTGGCTTTTTGCTGACTGGAAGCAGTTGTCTGTAAGCTGTCAGATTTCCCTGACATACAGTTTTCATGAACATGGGCACTTATTTCATCAAACCAAGAAGCAGAGCTGGCTTTATGGGCATGTATTCTATGCTGTCACACAGGTCCTGTGCTTAAAAGGCCCCACACTTGGTTTATGTTCTTCTGTAGCTGTTCTGAAATTCTTAATTTTTGAATAAGGAGTCCTACATTTTGCTTATGCACTGAGCTCCACAAATTATGGAATCAATCCTATGTGTGAGGAGAATCTCTAGCTTTAGTGTGAAGATGTAGTCTTTCATAACATGATTTAATCACAAAATGATAACCATCACCTTCTGCCATATAATGTAATCACAAGAATGACATTCCATTACCTTTGCTATAGTATGTTAGAACCAAATCACAAGTCCTGCCCACACTCAAGGGGTGGGAATTATAAAAAGCCATGAATACAAGGAGGTGGAGATGACATGGGCCACCCCTGGAGTTTTCCTGCTATACAGTTTTACCATAAAAATGGAGCAGAGTAGGTGGAGGGCAGGTCACTAGAAAGAATATAGATTGGATTTCTCTGCCTGCTGTGCTTTTGTTAGCACCATTATTGCATGGAATTTCTGACTATTATTTACAGTTGTTGTATCCCACACAACATTGCCTCCAAGGAATTGATTTTATATTTTATAGTTTATCCCTTACGATTTGCCTTCTAAATTGTCAAAATGTACTACTAAATACCAACTTAGAGTGCTAGGTGGGAATGCAGTATCTTGAGAAGTCAGGATGCCGTCTTGTATGATGCATTATATGTTTGGAACCAGGAACCAGGATGTGGTGCAGTTTTTCTCACAGCCAGAATGCACGGATTTGAGAAACAATGTTTTTAAGTGGCAGTTCACAAAATTATACCCAATACTCTGCTTATAAATTTTTTTGCATCTTGTCTTCAGAACACTAGTTTTTACTAGTGTAGAGGTCTTAATATCTAAAATAAATGGTTCCATTGGTGAACGTAAGTAAAGTTCAACTGAATTAAAAGTGCACAGAGCCAACTGGCCATTTGGGAAATTCATGCCACTGGACAAACAAGAAAAAAAGGAGGTTTGGGTGTTGACAGAGGTGATCAGTGCTGTTTATGATGGGTAATAGGCTTATTGCTACACAATGAGGACGAAGAACAATATGGACAAAATTCTTTCTTCCTAAGTCTTATAATTTTTAAAAACTTCTCTCTTCTAATTACATTTTATTAGAGCTCCAGCACATTGTTGAAAAGCAGTGTTTTAGTTAACATCTGTGTATTATAACTCTAAAAGTAATATTTCTAGTTTTTTATCACTAAGTATGATGTTTATGGAAGGTTTTTTAAAAATGACTTATAGTTAAGCACATTTTTTCTATTTTTGGTTTGCTACTCTAAAAACTCATGAATATATATTGACTTTTTCTAGTGCATTCTTTCATTAATTGAAATAATCATAAGTCATTCCTTTAATCTATTAATGCGGTGAATCACATCAATTAGTTTTCTAAGGTTGAGTCATTTTGAAGTTCCTGGAATATACCCCACTTGACTACCTCTATATCCATCTGTTCAATGCTGAATGTGATTTATTAAATTTTAATTTAGGATTTTGCACCTGTATTTATAAATGGCATTCACATACAGTATTCCAGTCTCATATTGTTCTTGTCCAGTTTTAGTTTTGAGGTAAATTGGATAGTATATTAGTTAGGGTTCAGTTCAAGGCAACAGATTCTCTGCTACACAAAAAGGGATTTATCCTATCGGTAGTGAAATGGCTTACTTAGACATACATCACTAAGAACGAAAAAGACTTTTATCTGAATTTTCAGGAATTACACCCAAATCCATATTGCAGAACTGGATCATCAAGATAGATCATGCCAGTCATGCAACCGAGAATTTGAAAAATTAAGAAGCTACCGTCTCTGCCATGATCAGGAAGCCACTGACTCAGGAAGTTACTTGCTAGTTGGCAACAGAGACTTCTCTATTGCCAGCTGGGCAATCGCATTGCTTCTGCTAACCATTAAGTCATCTACAGTCAGGATGCTGCTGCCGGCTACTGACTCGGGAACCAGCCCTGAGTTTATCACAACCAGCTTGCAGCATAGGAGATGTCCTAGGCTCTGCCTTCCTTCCCATTTGATTCCTTTCCAAATTGAAGTTTCATATGACTTAAGTTACGTAGCAGAGACTGAATCATATATGGAAATGCAATGTTTTTTTTTAATGGTTTCAGCCTGCTTTAAGTAAGTGAAATAGGTATTAAATAAGCCAATCCACACTGATGTACATGTGTAACTCTTTCTTATTTTCTGTGATCTAAAACAACTTGTATAGGACAGGGATTATCTGTTTCTGTAAGGTTTTGTGAAATATACCTGTACATTTTGATCTGAAAGGCCTTTTAAACTCATGTAGTTTAATTTATATGTGAGAAAAAGGGTAAGAGAAGTCATATTTATATTAACCTGGAAATGAGTGAAATGTCCTTGGAAGCATTCACAAATAAATGACAAATGTTAATATGTTTTTGGGAAAGATACAGGGTGGTTGGAGGATATGGTGGGAGAGAGAATTTTTACTGTATGTACTTGAAGTATTTTGAGTTTAGAATCATGTGAATACTATCTATTGAAATATAAAATATATAACAATTATTGGCATGCCATTTCTTTATGATTTTAAAAATTTCTTCTTCACTTATTCCTAATATGTTTTTTTTTTAAACTTCTTTCTTTTATCTTTTCCCCTTGATTGCTAAAAACTAGTTCATTTTATTAGCCTTTTCACAATTAGTTTAGGTTTTCTATTCTTTTTTGTTTCTTTGACATTTCTTCAGTTTTAGAGTTTAGCTTTATTATTTCCTTCCTGGATCTGCTTTTTTGGGTTTTCTCTCCTTTCTCTCTAATTTGAATACTTACTTAACAAATTTAATTCTTCTCCCCCTCCCACTCCCCATGAATGCAGTTGAAGTTTTAGATTTCTCCTTAGATGCACTCTGGGTGCACCCTATACATTTATGTAGTACTTTGTATATAGTACTTTATTTCTTTGCCTTTTAAACTGTCAAAGCCATTTTTTATTATTCATTTTAACAAGTTAACAAACCCTCTTGTTTATATAAGTTAATCTTTTAAATGCACTACACTCTATGTATATGTCATCTTATTTCCGTGCATCACATTATAACACAGAATGATAGACACATCATTCTGATGTGGAAATCCAGGAAATGAAATCAATCCATTCATTTTAATATCTCAGTTAAATGCCCAGGAGGCCTCCTTAGCTTAAAAATGATAAAAACCAAAAAATCTTTATGAAACCTATACTATAAAAAAAGAAACCTATACTGTAGTATCATTGCAGTTATGCCATAAAATAACCTATTACACAAATTTTCTTAGTTCACTTATATTTTTTCAAGCTTTAATTTAAATTACAGGTAGCTAACATACAGTGCAATATTAGTTTCAGGTGTAGAATTTAGCGATTCATCACTTACATAAAACACCCAGTCCTCACAACTTTTTTTTTGAGGTAAAAATGTGAAGGCTCAGAGTCTTTTCTTGTTCCTAGATTTTTCTTTTTGCAATCTTTTCCCTTCTTCAGATTCTTCAAGCTTTCTTTCTTTATTTATTCATCCCATCAAAACGAGGAAAAATCAGACAAATTATCATTGACGCTTCTTTGCTGTCTGGTTGTGCTCATTCTGAAGCTAATTTGAATTTCAACCATCCATCTGCATTTAAATCCTATTCTATATTTGTGGGTTTTAAAAGTATCCATAAGAGGTGAGACTATATTAAGAGGAGAGTCCATGAGACCCTTGAAATCTCATGAAGCAAATAAAACTGAAAGCCCTGAAAAGAATCCTGAAGTTTCTCTTTCAGTGTAACTTGAAATGGGGGGGGGGGGCACACAAATTAATTTATCTGTCTTTATCTCTCTTCAAACCTGCTCCTTTGAGGAAACTCCAAGCTAGAGCCCAGTTCCTAGAACCGAGGACGCCAACAACCTAGCCCTTCGAGTTTGGTTGGTTCTACCATCTGCCTTCCATGCTTCTTGCTGCTTTTGTGCCTAATCATCAGTAGGCCTCTTCTTCTTTTTTTTTTAGGCCTCTTCTTAAACCCGATCTTTGCTATTCTCTCTCACTCTACTGTTTGTTTACTTATTTATTTATTTTCTGGCACATTTACCTTTAGCATAATTTAGGAGACATATGTTGACCATTTACTATTGCACAGTCACTGTTGATAAGCACTAATTCTAAATAGTAGTTCACAGTAAAACTTTTTCTCATGACTAGGAATGTATATAAACATAATTCCTCATTCCATATTTGAAGTTTCTAATAGAAGTGCATTAGAACATTGCTTCATTGCAGCTTTTGCTGCTCTTTCTGGCTGCTCATACTGCTTTGTATGATCGTTATATTTATGTCACTTATTTCTTTTGTTAGATTTTTAACTCCTTAAGGAGACTACATTGTTGTATTTGACATAACAGTTAGAAACAGATCTTTAACACTTTGTAGGTACTTAAATATATAAACAGAAAAGCATTTGATAAATAGCAGAAGCTTTCTATATTCCTGGTGCTTGCTGGTAAATTAACAAGCTCTCTGTAAAAAAGTATACATATAGGTACATAAGTTTGTTATAAAGTATATTAAGAGAAAGGATGTATAGCACAAAATTTGTAAATTATAATAAAATAAATAATGTTCTTTATTGAGAATTTCACATAGCCAATTGATTCTCAGAATTCTTTCATTGGCCTTTACCAAAATTTTTAACATTTTCTCCACAATTTTTTAAAAAGATTTTATTTATTTATTCATGAGAGACAGAGAGAGAGAGAGAGAGAGAGAGAGAGAGGGAGGCAGAGACACAGGCAGAGGGAGAAGCAGGCTCCATGCAGGAGCCTGACGTGGGACTTGATCCCGGGTCTCCAGGGTCACGCCCTGGGCCAAAGGTGGCACCAAACCGCTGAGCCACCCGGGCTGCCCTTCTTCACAGTTTTTAAGATCTATCATTAAAGCAACAAATCAAGACCTGTAGTGTTTCTAAAAATAAATAGAAATGCTTTCTCTCTTCTTCTGTTTAAGTACCCTGTTGGATATAAATGATACTCCCCAATAGTAGCATAAATTCGAATTTGCTGATTGAAGGTACTCTCAGTATCTATTGTGCAGGTTCAAAGTTGGTCTACCCATCTATTCCTTTTTTTGTTTATAAATTGTTCATGTAAACAAAAAGGTGAATCCTACTGTGGGGAAAGAGTATCAGAGATTTGGCCCTAAGTTAGTTATATAACTGAGGAAATCACTTTCCTCTTTCTGGGCCTGTGACTTCTCAACCACAGATAATATTGAATGAGTTAAAATAGATGGTCTCTAAGTTTTCCTTCAGATTCTATGATTTGTGGTGATGGCAGATTATTGTTTTTACGTATTTGCTTCTTCTTCCTGTGAAAAATTGATAATCCCCCATTCTGTGATGTCAGGCTCAGCCACGTGACCAGCAGTACCCTCCTGTGGAAAGATTACACTCAGCTTAGTGATATCAGGCATCACCAGCAACATGCATTGGTCAATGGGACATAAGCAAAAGTTCCGCGTATCGTTGCTCTCATTAGAAGCTCTAAGGGTTATCCTAGGTTCTGCTCTGTCGCTTCTCCGTCTGCCACAACAATGACAAATCTCCACGCAGAGGCTCTTCTCTATCTGGATTTTGAAGGAGAGAGAATGTGGAGTACACAGACAGCTTCCACCTGACAAGTAAAATAACCTCTTTGTTATTGTAAGCTCCTTAGAGACTGGGATTTGTTACCGCCGCATTATCTAGCAAAAGATGATTAATGTGTAAATTCATCAATAATTGGATGTCAGTTCATACTTGAAATAATTTCCAATTAAAAGTTAATATAACATGAATAAAGATAATATCTATCTATATCTTGATACATGTATGCATCCCCAGCTATCATCCATCAATCTCCTTATCTCCCCCAGCCCTTCTCTTCCCTTCAGGATCTCTTAACTTAATTAAACATACACATATATTATAAAGCAATTTAAAAAATAACATAAGTATGGAACTTATATTAAATTCTACTATAGATACTATATTAGTATATTTACTATTATATATATAAATATTTTACATATCTACTCAGGATATTTCTTGTAATTTCTGCCTTGAATCCTTGAATGGTTCTTCCGAGTAAAAATGAATATTTTTCAAAAATCATTCTTCATCGTCAAGTTCACCTGTTTACCCTAAATGACAGTGTTCCTTAGTAATTCATGATTTCCAAATATTAATTCAAGAGCAGGAGTCCTTCTGAAGTGATAGGATTTCTTGATCCTCTATTTGTTGTAATTTTAAAGTTGAGTAAAGAAGCTGAGAAGTCTCCAAGCTTACCAGTGCTTCATTTGTGGCACAAGAAATGGACTCTTTTTCCTCTTTGCTCCCGTAATAAAGGGAACCTGAAAACAAACTCTAAATGTCTATGTCAATGACTTCTGCGTGAACTTGTATCTTCAACATCACCAAGGTAATGTTTTGCAGCATTTTCACTACTTTATGTACCTTTCCTTTGTTTGCTCATTATCTCCCTTGGTTTTGGAAGCCAGTAATGTCTTTATTGCATTTCTGAATGGCAGCTATGTGAGGCTCAGAGACTTGCAATATTTTACATTCACATTTGACTTATGACATTCTTTCACAATCAGCATGTGATTCTCTGCTTCTGTGTTCAAGGCAAAATATTCCTGAATGACCGTCACATACAAATAACTTGTTTTCTTAAACTTTTAAAAATATTTTATTTATTTATTCATGAGAGACACACAGAGAGGCAGAGACACAGGCAAAGGGAGAAGCAGGCTCCCTACAGGGAGCCTGATGCAGGCAGGACTTGATCCCAGGACCCCGGGATCATGACCTGAGCCAAAGGCAGACGCTCAACCACTGAGCCACCCAGGTGCCCCTGTTTTTATGGTTTTATTGAGATCAATTCACATGCTGTACAATTCATTCATTTCAACTCTACTTATTAAGGGCCTGTAGTATTCACAGTTATGGATCCATTACTGCAATTGATGTTAGAACATTTTCATTACCTTGAAAAAAAGCCATCTGCATCCCCTTAGCTGTTACCCCTCCATCTTCTCATCTTCCACAGACCTACACAGCTGTTAATGTACTTCCTGTCTCTATCAATTTATCCATTCCTGACAATTGTTATAAGTGTAATCTGTAAGATGTGGTCTTCTGTGACTATTTTTTCACCTAGCATAATCTTTTGAAGATTCATTCATGTTGTGACATATATCATCACTTTGTTTCTTTTTACTACTGAATAATATGCCATTCTACGGATGTACCACATTTGTTTATTTATTCACTAGTTGACGAAATTTGGGTTTTTCCACCCACATTTGGGTTTTCCAACATTGGCTATTTTGTATAATGTTGCTATGATCATTTGTGAACCCGTTTTGTGTGAATATATTTTCATTTCCCCTGGGTATGTACCCAGGAATGGAACTGGTAGATCATGTAGTAATTCTATGTTTAACTGTTTGAGGAACTTGCATACTGTTTCCCAAAGTGACTGCAGCATTTTGTAGCCTTACAAGCAATGTATGAAGGTTCTAATTTCTCTACATCATTCATAACACTTATTGGGGCACCTGGGTGGCTTTGTTGGTTAAGTGACTGACTTCAGCTCAGATCATGATCTCAAGGTCTTGGGATTGAGCCCCAGATCTGGCACTGCATTCAGTGGGGAGTCTGCTTGTCCTTTTGCCCCTCCCCTTGCTTGTGCTGTCTCTCTCTGTCTCTGTCTCTCTCTCTCAAATAAATAAAAAAAAATCTTAAAAAAATAACACGTTATTATCTGTCCTTTGATTATTATCATCCTACTGGGTATGAAATGGTGTCTCATTATGGTTTTGATTTGCATTTTCTCTGATGACTAATGATGTTGTGCAGCTTTTCATGTGTTTACTGATCATTTGTATATATTTTTTGGAGAACTGTCTATTCAGATCCTCTGCTCATTTTAAAATTGGGGTTATTTGACTTTATCATTGAGTTATAAGTTCTTTTTATGTTCTAGATACAAATCAGATATAGGATTTACAAAAATTCTCTCCTATTCTGTGGGTTGACTTTTCACATTCTTGGTGGTGTCCTTTGGAGCCACAAAAGTTTTTAATTTTGATGAAGTCCAATTTGTCTATTTTTTCTTTTGTTGCTTATACTTTGTTGTCATTTTAAAAAAATCATTACCTAACACAAGATCACCAAGATTTATGCCTATGTTTTCTTCTAAAAGTAGAAGCTCGTGTAGCTACATGTAGCTCTTACATGTAGGTCTTTGATTCATTTTGGATTAATTTTTGAATACGGTGTGAGGTAAGGGTCCAGCCTTATTATTTTGCATGTGGCTATTTAGTTGTCACAGGACCATGTGTTGATAAGACTATGAGTGGTCATGGCACTCTTGCCTAAAATCTGTTGACCATAGATTTAAGGGTTTATTTCTGATTTCCCAATTCTACTATATTAATTTATATGTCTATCATTATGCCAGTATCACATTATCTTGATTACTATAGCTTTGCAGTAAGTTTTGAATGATCATCTAATTTGCAAATGTATAAAGTGTTGACATTTACACAGAATTTGATTATCTTTTGGTTGTACTTAAGAAGTTATTGGTCCTAGTATATCCTTGTGATTTGGGATTTTATGGTTAGAGTCAGTAAGTCATAATGGTTATGGGCATAGGTATTTAGAGTCAGAGAAACCTGGATCTGAACTGACTGTACTATGTCCTAGATGTGTGACTTGCATAATCATCTCTGAGTTTCAGTTTCCCGTTTTATTTTATTCTATATTTTTAAAATTTATTTATGTATTTATTTACTTATTTATTTCAGAGAAACGAGAGAGAGAGAGAGAGAGAGAGAGTACGTGCGCAAGTGTGAGTGCGGAGAGGGGCAGAGGGAGAGGCAGACTCCCTGCTCAGCAGGGAGCCTGATGTGGGACTCCATCCCTGGGATCATGACCTGAGCAGGTGCTTAACTGACCTGAGCAGGGCCACCGAGTGCCCCTTCAATTTCCATTTTAAAATGAGAGCAGGGCAGCCTCGGCTCAATGGTTTAGTGCCGCCTTCAGCCCAGGGTGTGATGCTGGAGGCCAGAGATCAAGTCCCATGTCCCACGTTGGGCTCCCTGCATGGAGTCTGCTTGTGTCTCTGTCTCTGTCTCTGTCTCTCTCTCTCTCTCTCATGAATAAATAAATAAAATCTTTAAAAAAATAAAATGAGAACAATAGTACTTACATTGGTGGACTTTTGTGAAGATTAAAGGAGTTAATATATTGAAAGTGCTCAGTAAAGATCGTTTTTATATTTCTTGGACTTACATTCGTGGACTTTTGTGAGGATTAAATGAGTTAATATATTGAAAGTGCTCAGTAGAGATAGTTTTTATTTTCTTGGACACAGCATTGTGTGTGTACAGTAGCAAGGTATTGGCTTATATTTTGATTAAGAAATAGCTATAAACTCCCAGGTATTGGGAGTTCATTTTTCAATAAATAGTGAGGGAAAAAATGAAGCTTGAAAAGGAGAAAAATAAAGCAAAACTGCCTGTGGAGAAGTGTGGGGAGGAGGAGGCAAATAGAATCCATGCATGGTCCTTCTCCAGGAATTTAAGGAAACTCTTTCTCCAATAATTCTTTTAAAATAGTTTAAATAGTTGGTCTGCATGCAAAGGCTTGCAACCTCTTTTGCAGACATCAAGGAATGTACTTTCAAACAACCTCTTGGAATCCCTTCTCAGAACTTATTATTAAATGGGGCCTTTATGAGGGAAAGCAGGGCAGGTTTTTATTTAATCTATTTCGGTTCCTACATTATAATTCCCATTATAATGGGAATTTAAACACAAATTTAAATTTTTAAATTTATTTAAACACAAGTTTTTAAAAACCCATAAATCTGTTAAAAACAATAATAGCAGGAGTTTAAAGCACATAAGCTAAGTATTTTCTAGCACAGAACAATTAATCTACTAAATTCAAGCTTTAGCATTATCACTGTATTGAAAAGGTCCTGGGCTCCCTTTCTGCTGTCTTTGTGAGAACATTTGTTAACAGTTTTCCTTTCCAAATCACTCCTGGGATGAAGCTTCAATGGCCTCATCCTCAAGTAAATCAAGTGAAAAGACAGCATGTTGGGGATTGTGAACAGTCAATGATGCAACACGAGGTGGCACTCTTGTCCCATTGAGTTACATAGAACAGTATATTGGACAAAGGACAGACAAGTTCAGAAGATAGGGTTGGTCTGAACGCCTTTGGGAGTCTGCCAGATAGACTGAACGGTTAACCGGGCACAAAGCCACGGGTGGGCCTGAGAGAGTGGACTGATTTGTAGAGGAGGGCAGGGAGTCACTTAGTATGGTGACAACCTAAGTAAAAAGAGACCTGGTGTCTGGACAGTGGTTTTTAGTATACTTCGTAGTCACCTTTATTGTGCATTTTAATCTTTATAACAATAATCTTTTCACTGCTGCTCTATACACATACATAAAACAAACATTAGATTAATGACATTTCTAGGTAGAAATGATGGTTAAATGATGGATAAAATTCCACTTCCTTTCCAATCTTTACTCTTTCCTCATTACTGAAATGTCTAAAGTTTCTGAAATGCTTCCTGCTCTCTTCTCTCTGTGATTTTATGCATGATATTACCTCAAGCTTTTTTTGTCTTTTCATTTTTATGGATGATTCCTGCACCTTCTTTCTGAGTCAACAAAGACATTAACTCCTCCTAGAAACCTTCCTTGACTGCTTCAACTGGGCAGGTATGTGAGGATGGAAGCTAACGTTATCTAAAGTATCTAGCAGAGTATATGATACCTAATAAATGCTCTCTGTTGTTATGGTATGGGTCCAATCATTTTCATCTTTTTATTCAAGAGCATTTACTGTTTTCTGGGTCTGGTTTTAGGTGTTATATTTTATTGTTAGGTAATGACCAAAATGCAATATGCAAGTGTAAGATGACATTTTCTGTTTTGTTTTCAGTGTCCTTCCTGATTATTTTATTCAATAAATACTTTCTCAGTTTCCATGTACAAGGTCTTGTTCTAAACCCCGAGAGTATAGAATTTAAAAATGGATAGCATAATGAAGAAGCTTTTTGTATAGTGATTCTTCATATTTTATTGTTCTTTAAAATTTCAAAATCAAATTCCATCATTATTATGATGGTATACTTATACTAGTATACTTATAATAATAATGTTTTTTCCTGCATTATACCTGATAGGTTCTTTTCCACTATTTTCTAACTATAGTTATAGTTTCTAATAGTTTATGTTAGTAATTCCCAAATGCATTAACCTTTGCTCACAGTGTTTCTCTTAACACTTTTCAGCTAATTAACCCCACCTCAAAATAAATATACACTCTTAATATTTATTATTATCTATTTTGATTGAAAAACCTCCCCAAACCTATTAGAGAACCTCAATGATGGCCATAAAATGTGTCCCCTTCTCAAGATTTTATACACAATTATGAACTGAGGCCTTTGAATAGCCAAGATCCTGGCAAGAATCAGAAGGGACCCCAAAGTAGGTAGTTGGAAAGGACAACTTCTTTAAGCATGTGGGCAGGGTTGAGAAAACACACTCTTCCAGGGTTAGCAAAAGGGGGGGGGGGAGCACCCTTCCAATGCTTCAAGAAGTCAAAGAAGGGGGCTGTACGTCTCCCTGGGGAAAGTTCAACTTTTCCCAGGGAGATGCAGCCAGTCCATGGTGACCAGCAGGGAGGGAGCCTGGGAAAATAATATCCTCACCTCATTCTCCTACCAATCCCCATCTGTCACCAGGGGATTGACAGAAGCCCCTGGCATCTGGAGGGCAAGAGATTCAGTTGATGCAGTACACACAGGCCAGCCTCCTGTGACATAGATCAGGGTGGAGAAGGGTGTAGAATGGATTTAGAGAAGCAAGTGGAAGAAACTCAGCATAGGCCTTGTTCATAAAGTAGGAAATGTAGCGATTCATATCTTTGAAACTGAAAGAAATGTGAGTTTGTTCCTATACTTTGTTGTCTTGTCTACAAGTCTGTCCCCATTCCATGAAAGAATATCCTCTCCTCCTTATTTTTCCATCCCTAATTCATTCAGTCAACAGTCATCAAATCTTTCTTTGAGCAGGTTTGGGGGGGCACAGAAATAGACACTCCTTCAAAGATCTAGAGTCAGTTATTTGGCTATGAGGTTTTTCCTTGCTTCTTTTCCAATTTTACCCTCTTAATTCTTAATTATGCTATATCAGTTCCTTGAAATTGAGATCAGCAATTTGTACAATGCAAATCTCTGGCGCTATTTTTATTATCTTACACTTAGAATGACCATTGTGATCAATGGTTAGTTGATTTTATTTTATTTTATTTTATTTTATTTTATTTTATTTTAACTTTTTATTTTATTTTATTTATGATAAGCACACAGTGAGAGAGAGAGAGGGGCAGAGACACAGACAGAGGGAGAAGCAGGCTCCATACACTGGGAGCCCGATGTGGGATTCGATCCCAGGTCTCCAGGATCGCGCACCTGGGCCAAAGGCAGGCGCCAAACCGCTGCGCCACCCAGGGTTCCCCGGTTAGTTGATTTTATTGAGGAAAATTTTGGTGTTTTTAGAATTGCTTAATTAGAAGCTGGGCTAAAGACAGTCTATGGAGGTGGAACCTACTTATGCAAGTAATCAATGAACTAGGGTAAAAGGGAGTGCCCTATCATCATTGGACATGTTTGTGCATGTAGTTAAATTGTAATACTGTCATGAACCACTCACTGTGAACATAAATTTGGGAGCACATTTTTAAATCTGTCTTTGGATAAAATACAAAGTATGGATTACAATGTCAAATGGTATGAACGTTTTTATGGTTCTCATTGCCTCCAGAAATGTTATACATGATTGTACACAAATGTCACATCTTTCGCTATTACTGTGAATAATATTTTTTGGTACTTTCTAATTTTTGTTTTCTCCTTCCTGTTAGGGTGGCCGTTCAGATCAGTTTTGCTATAGCCATTTTACCCTGACAACAGCAATTGATTCCAGTTTCTGCCTTCTTTAGATATTTCCAGAACCAGCCTTATTCTGCTGCCACAGAAGTACAAGCAGATCCAGTGGTGCTCTCTCCTTGGATGTGTGGGTCCCTGCCTCCCTCCAGATTCATTATACTATTCTATTTTGTATATATTTGAAGCTTCCTATCATATGTTCTGATGATCTCACATTTTTACTTTATTTCTAGTCCATTTTCCTTTGGATGTTGGAGTTTTGTTGATTTGTAAGAGTTAACTCACCTGGTACCTCATGCTTGGAGGCAGAAGCCTCGTTATTATTATCATCATTTCATTTCCATTCAGATTGTGTGCGTATTTTCTCTTTTTTCTTAATCAGTTGTATCAGAGGTTGGAAAATTTTCTTTATATTTTTAGTTAACTATTTCTTGTGTTGGATAAGTTTCCTTGTTCCATCAGCTTCTTTTTTTTTTTTTTGTTCCATCAGCTTCTGTTTCTATCCATATTGTCTCTTTCTTACATCTATTAGTCTTCTTCCACCTCTTAATCTCCTTCTGCAGCCCCTTTTGACAGATTTTAACAGGAATTTGCTTGCAAAGGGGAAATGAAACTTTCAGAGTCACAGTCCCATCTTTGCAAAATCAAGAAAAGAAGAATGGATTTGGATCTGAGAGCACTCCCTTATGAGCCAATCTATATGATCCAAATGATATATTTTTGGAATTTAACTTTTATCTTCCAGGGCAGAGAAATACAAAATATTTTTTCTCCTCCTCCTTTTCCTCTTCTCCTTTCCCTCTCCTCCACTCCACCTTCTCTTTCTCCTCCCCCTTCTTCCTTTGTTCTAGCACAGGTAAGATAATGGTTACATACAGAAGAACGGGAAAGGAAAGGTTATGCTATCCAAGTCTTTCCCAGCACACATTGCATTCTTGAAACACTGCATTTGCTGCAAGATTTAATGAACTGCTCTTGCACTAACAGCATGGTGAGTGCTAAGAGCCAGGTGCTTAAGTCAGATCTGGGTTTGAATCCCTGTCTTACTTACAAACTTGGTCTATGGCCTTGGATTAGTTACCAACCTCCTCTAAGCCTCAATTTCCTTATTTGCCATGAGAGCTTAAATGAAATAATATCTGTAAAAAAGTCAGTGCTGGGTGTATGATCAGTGCTCAGTAAAGCTAGTTTTTAAAATAATATTTATACATATTCAACCATGACGGAATATTTTCCCTCTCATATAAATCACTGTACAAATGCCTATCACCTGTTAATGCCCTCAAGTTCAAAGGTAGAGGAACTTAGTGTTTAAAAGCCATCATGTCCATGGAGTGAACATTATGTGAAAAAACAAATATTTGGATAAACACCAAGAAAGCCGAATGGGGTTGAGATATTAGCTGGCTGACAACATAATTGGAGTTGCTTAATGGTGCACAAAGGCAATGCAAAACACTCTTTTCAGAGATGTGATATCTTTACCTTTAAGTTTTTTCTAAAGTACCTAAGAATTAGGGAAAGGAGTTATTTGTAGATTTTAAGTATATAGGTTTTGCTCACCCTGAGTTCTTTGATTCCTAGAAGTTCAAGAGAAAGATTTTTTTTTAAAGATTTTATTTATTTATTTATTTATTTATTTATTTATTTATTTATTTATGAGAGACACAGAGAGAGAGGCAGAGACACAGGCAGAGGGAGAAGCAGGCTCCAAGCCGGGAGCCTGACATGGGATTCGGTCCTGGGTCTCCAGGATCACACCCTGGATGGAAGGCAGCACTAAACCGCTGAGCCACCTGGGATGCCCAAGAGAAAGATTTTTCATAGTGTCATTTCTTTTTCTTTTATATGAATTACATTACTTGTAAATTTCTTGCCTTATAATTTATGTGAGCAAACATAATTTATGAATAGTCAAGTAACACACACATTTTTGGTTAACTAAAGCTAGTGTTTCTGAAAAATTCCATGTTTTTCTTTTGAATATTCTGTGGAATTTTCCAACTGATTTTCTTCTTCTTATCCCTTCATCACTAAACTTGCTGTTTTTTTTTTTTTTTTTTCCACAAACTCTGATTTACATTAAGCTTGTAGAATTCAATTAGGCCTCTTTAGGACTGCTGCTAATCAGACGCTTTCCATGATTACCTTTTCAGTTGCCTTTGGATTGTGATTTGCAACCAATAATGTTAAAATAATGATAAGGTTCTTTAACTTTGTCTGCCTGCTAGCACACTGATGTGAGAGAGGCTGATAAGCTTTAGGTTTTTACAGATGAGGACTGAGGCCCAGATGGGTTAGAAAGCTCATTAAATTGCAGAGCAATTGGAGCAGATCAGAGATGGGAACTCAGGCTCCCTAATTCCCTGCCCAGTGTCTTTTGTATACTCTACAGGATTTTCTTACCACATGAGTAGTAGTGCAGAGCCTTCCCACATAGCCAGGAGCTCAAATAAGAGATTTAAGTATTTTAACGGGTTTGGTCTCCCTGTCAAAATATATTTGCATCATTTATCTTTTGAAATTTTTCACAGATTGTGTTTAATAGAAACAAGATTGCCTTAACTTTGTTGTAAAAAGCCACCTGGAGCTCTTGGTATACATTGCATAACTGGGTAAACATTGGAAATAATTTGTGATTTGGTGAAACACCAGATGAAATGAAAAACAAGGGAATTAGGGAATTGCATCAAGAAAGTCCTTAGAATCTATATTTTTTCTATTTAAAACAATATTTTCCTATAGAAGTGTCACAACTACATTATAGAACATCTGGAAACTTCAATGAGAGAAAAATTCTTCCTCAATTCAAGAAATGTTATCACAGCACTGTTTTGTTTTCTGGCTTACACACTCTCTTCCCCTATATGTCTATTTTTTAAAAAATATAATTATATTCACAGGACATACATAATTTCCATTCCGAATTTCCTTTACTTAATATCATAATGTAATGAGCATTATATTTTCAAATGAGAAAATTCAAAAGGAAAAATTATATTTTCAGATACTTTTTGTTTAACTGTGAGTCAATGACAAATTGGTTACTGAGAGGGTGATAAAGCTTTGAATATGAAAGACTTTTAAGTGACGCTTCTCAGGCCCAAGTGAGAAAATTATTACAAAATAATATTTACTAGTAAAAATGAAAAAAAATTAATGTAAAGCACTTAGCAGTGGAAACCATGGATCTTTTGGTGATTCTCTAATTTGCCAGGAAAGTTTTTTCTCTTGCATTTCCATGTTCTAAATTTTTATCTTAGTTAGCCTAAAGCAACTTACTGTTATTTTGGGGGACTTCTCATAGAATTTGGACTTATGGAAAGATTATAAAGGAAAATAAAAATAATATGATATCTGGAATTTGTTTTAAAATAGTCCAGAAGAAAAAGTTGAGTTACAGATGAAACATCATCACAAAATGTTGGTAATTTCTGAACCAATTTTTATCTGCCAAGAAAAATTCTTAGAAAAGCTTTGAAATCTAGGTTTTGTGAAGAGAGAAAAGCAGTTTTCCAAATTGTTAATGTCCCACTAATGTCAAGAACCAGATCAGAGGGACTTAGATCATAGATTTTCCTACTTTGACTATCTCTAATGATGATGGTTAGGCTATGGCCCTTGCTATACTAGGACAGAAGAGGGATTTGAGGAAAGACAAAAGTCTGAATCCACCTATTCTGTCCTCAGGAGATTGTCGGAAGGAGAGAAAGGAAGAGAGCTATGAGATACACATGCCCTGATCTCCATGCTCCAGGCTGAAATCCTGGAGGGGAGAAATGCTAGATCAGTTAAAGGCATGGGTACATTCATTTTGGTGAATGGGTGTTGGCAGCAGCGGCAATTAGGATTCTTCTCTCTGGTCTACTGGGTGTTCACCACTCTGCGGGGAGGTAGAGCAGTAAGGATGGGCAGAGTCAGGGTATGCTTCACACTCTTGACCCTTCCTCACACTCTACCCTCTGTATTCTGTCTTTTCATAGGCTGTAGACTCAGGAACAGACAGTGAAATGTCCAGAGATGGGTTCTTATCAGCTATGTCTCAGGAGCAGTGCGCACCAAGTTACAAATACAGACCTTCCACTTTCCCCAGTGCTATGAGCACTCTGTATTCTTACAGCTGGATGCCACTGAAGGAAAAATGCTGGGGATGGGGACAAGTTGAAAGAGTAGACATTTAAACAAGATAAAACAAAACAAAAAAAACTGAGTTATGAAGCGGACTATTTAAAGTAGGAGGGATAAATTTACTACATTGGACTGAATTGTGTCTCCCACTAAAATTCTTATGTTGAGGCCCTAATCCTCAAGTGCTTATATTTATAGATGGAACATTTGAGAGATAATTTGGTTTAGATGAGATCATGAATGTGGGATATTTATAAGTAGAGACACCAGAGCTTGCTATCTCTCTGCTATTTGAGAACACAGAGAGAAGGTGACATTTGCAAACCAGAAGATAACTCTCACCAGAATCTGACCATGCTGAAACCATGATCTAGGATCTCCGGCCTCCAGAGTTTTGAGAAAATAGATTTATGTGCTTTAAGCCACCCAGTCTATGGTATTTTGTTACAGTAGTCTGAACTAATACAGATACCATACTTCAAAAATTAAAGATTTATCCATTTCCCTACTACTCAGTGGGGAAAGGATTCGTCACTACTTTTAGAAAGTAAAACAAAAAAAACCTATATTTTTATTACATATCTGAGTATAGTGAGAATAAATTTTAATACCACTACAGTGATATACATATATGGCAATTATTCCAAGTCACATGAAATCATTTACCCAACAGGTAAACTAGACTCTTACTTAGCTTCTGGGATGCCATTTCATATACAAGATAAATAATCCCTGGGAGAGACCCTGCCAGTTGTTCACCAATACCACTTTTCCTTAATAATAGACTCCCAAGTGTGGCTGTGTAGGCCTACATAACAACTACATTTTCTGCCAATCTTGGGACTCGGTTTGTCCATGTAACTACATTTTGGCCAATGGGATGAATTGTGTTCTCCAGAAGAAGACTTATTGAAATCCAAACTTCTGTCACCTCAGACTGCGATCTTATTTGGAAATAGGGTCTTTGCAGATTCAATCAAATTAAGACGAATGAGGTCATTAGTATAGGCCCTAATCCAACATGACTGGTGTCCTTATAAAAAGGGGAAATTTGGACACAGAGGCAAGTACACACAAAAGGAAGGAGTTGGGGAACATGTAGGGAGAATGTCAAGTGAAGACTTGGAATGATATGTCTGTAAGCCAAAGAATGTCTGAGGCTACCAGAAGCCAGGAGAGAACAGATTTTTCCCTACTGTCTTTGTAGGGAAGCTGGCCCTACTGATGCATTGATTTTAGACTTCTGGTTTTATTCTTGAGAAGGTACATTTCAGTTCCTTTAAGCCAGCTAGTTTTTGGTACTTTTATGGCAGCTCTAACAAACTAACCTAAAGGTCAATAAAAATCAAGTTCAGGCTATCATTAGCCTGGCTATCATGAATGGGAGAAACTGGCAACTTCAAAGGTAGGAGTGAAAGATGGTAGGTCTAACTGAAGGATTACATGAAATTAAAAGGGCAATTATCTCTTCAGATCCCCTGTCCTCTCTAGGCATTCAGATGGCTACCCTTCTCTTCCTATAACTGGAGACTGAAGATTTAGTCAACAAAATTATTGAACCAGAAAATCTCTGGGCTCAGGAAGAAGCAAGGATGAGACACCATACTGAAAAATAACAAAAACAAATGAAAGTCAGTACTTTAAATAGTGAGATTCCAACCTCTTTTTGTCAATTGATCTCCAGAGCATTGGCTGCCAAACTTTTATAACTAAGCAAGAAACTAAGAAATTTCCTCTCTGAGGAAATTGGCAGACCCAAGAGTAGAGAATGACAAAATGTCTGGACCTATGATCACACTGCAGCAAAATCCACAGTCAATAAATCCTACAAATCCTATAAAAATTCCAAGTAATATCTTCTGTCTTCTTTTAAAATATGTATGAAAAGCAAAGAATCATTACACATCATTATACATTTGAGAGGAGTCTCTTACATGGGAGATGAGAAAAAAATAAGCACACAGAATTCAGAGGATACAGAAAATACTAGCAGAGAAGAAAAAACTATAGTTAATCATGCAGACATAAGAGAGGATATCACAAGAGATAAACCAAGAAATAGACTGCTAGTTACAGAAACAAACTAGTGGTTGGGTGTTGGGGGGGATAGGTTAAACAGGTGATGGAGATTAAAGAGAGCACTTTAATGAGCACCAGGTGATGTATGGAATTTTTGAATCACTTATTGTACACTTGAAACTAATATAACACTGTAAGTTAACTATAATGGGATTAAAATAAAAACTTAAAAAGCCAAAACAAGCAAGGATATCACAAAAGCTGTTAAATAAGAACAGGTGACTACAAAAACATAAATTTAGGAAATAAAAATAAATTAAAAAATGTAACAGAAGAGAAAAAAAGCTTAACAGAATTCGCATTGGGATACAGAGTTGAGGAAATTGCCCAGAAATTAAAACAAAAACTACAAAGACATGGAAAATGATAAGAAAAATCAGATTTGTACAAGAAGTTAAATATTCACATTATAAGACTTAGAAAAAGGAAAAGAGGAAATTGTCAATGAAGCAATTCAAGGAAGTTTCTTAGACCTGAAGGACATTAATTGGTTGCTATTCTGATCACAACTGTGATCCAGTACAAGAGTTAAAAGAGACCCATGTCAAAGTACCACAGGAAATTCTCGAACACCGGTGACAAAGATTCAAAAGCTTGAAGAGGGATAGCTACATAATTTGTGCAGCCTAGTGAAAAACCAAAATGTGGGGCTCCTTGTTCAAAAATTAGTAAGTATTCAAGAATGTGATAGCAAGTCATTAAACCAAGTGTGAATCCCTTCTGGATGTGGAGTCCTGTGTGACTGCACAGGTCATATACTTATGAACTAGCCCAGGCTCCCAGAAAAAAATGTCAGGAAATCAGATCAAATCTCTCTCCCCTCCCCCGTCTTTCTAAGCCATGACTGTGATTTGTACTTCACTTCACTATAGACACAATCAAAAGAGAATTACCTCCAATCACTGAGGAATGAGTGGATAAATAAAATGATAAAAATGAATATAAGTAAATAGAAATATACTCAGTACTACTATTTTTCAGCCTTAAAAAAGAAGAAATTCCTGCAATTTGCAATAAAATGGTTAAAACTGGAGGGCATTACGTTAAGTGAAATAAGACAAAGACAAATACTGCTTCCTATCCTTATAAGTGGAGTCTTAAAAAAATCCCAAACTGAATTTATAGAAACAGAATAGAGTAGTGGTTGCTAGTGGCAGGTGGGGGGATATGTGTGGGGAAAATGAGGAGAGGCTGGTAAAAGAGTACAAACTTTCAGTTATAAGACAAATAAATGTGGAGTATCTACTGTATAGCATGATGACTATAATACTGATAAAGGTTGATAACACTATATTGTTTTAATTTAAATTTTCTGAGAGAATAGATCTTAAGCATTCTCTCAATTAAAGAAAAAAAGTAACTATATGAGGTAATGGATATATTAATTAACTTTTTTGTGGAAATCTTTCATAATGTATACATATATCAAATCATCACATTATACATTTTAAATATATTACCTTTTTGTTAATTAAACTGCAATAAATGGATAAAAAGAAAAATAATTGCAAATGGAAATAATTAAAAATAAAACAAAAGGAGTTAGGGGTGGCTTAATGGGTTAAGCCCTTTTACTTTTGCTAAGATCATGATCTCAGGGTCGTGAGATTGAGCCCCTTGTTGATCTCTGAGCTGGGCATGGAGCTGTGTAAGATTTAATCTCTCTCCCTTTTCCTCTGCCCTTCCCCTCCATCTCAATCTCTCTCTCTCTAAAAAAAAATAAGTAAATAAAATAATAATAATAAAGTAAAATAAAAATTTAAAAAAGGGAAAAATAAAATAGTTTTCTATCTCAAAGTGTGGTAAATAGAAATAGCAATAATTTTATTTCATGGTTAATCACCAAAAATATTTAACAACCATTTACATTATTTATCATAAAAGTCAGACAAGAACCATCGAAATTTACAGTGAGTGATAAAACTGTAATGCTTTCAAAATGGTACCTGCTAGAATTTCATTGGTCTTTGCACATGATTATTTATGACTTGTGAAAAGTATGTAATAGGCAGATATACCTAAAGGTTAATTAACATTTATGTGAGCATGACACATGCATTTCTAAGTATTAATTTTTTTCTTCTTCCCTCCCAAATTTCTCAACCAGGGCTCACAAAATTTTTTCACTCATAACCTAAGGATATTTCCCTTTCTGCCAGAGCGCTATTATTGAAAGGAGGGGAGTGAAGTACAGAATACAGAAAAATTTGAGTAACTGAACAGTAAATTTCCTTATCTTTAAGAGAAGGAATACAGCTAGAGAAGAGGGAAGAGAAGGAATGATATACCCTACCCACTCCCACCAACCAGCCACAGTCATGCCTTTTATCACTCGTTCCAGCATCAGGAAGCTGCACAGAACTTGGTTGAGTTCTATCTTGCTCTTATTAATGTCACATGGTGGTGAAATGACCCAGGACACTTGTAATACACAGTCTCAAAAAAGGTGAAGATTTTAGCCATTTTTGGGAGAGATGGTGACTGGAAGCCACATCTTTTTCTTGACCCAGGAGGGACTAGATGGAATCAGTTTGGAAGTGCCTATTCAGCTGGGAGAGCAGAGGAGCAGAAACAAATCTTTTACATAGAATTTTATATACCAGGATATGTTCGGTTCTGAATTTTAGAAAAATACTATTACAAAGTTACAACCTTCCTAAGCACTGATGGTTTTGAGAAGTTCAAACATATGCATAGAGAAGATTTTTTCCCTCAATTCGTATAACAATGAGCTGCCTTGCCATAAAAGTTGATTTTTCATTGTCTTTGAAGTCTCCAACTTGGATATAAGACATGTTTACATATATATGTTTACATATAAATGTCTATATGCCTAAAACTATATATATTTTAAAAGAAGTAAACCAAATCAAGTATTTGCAAAATGTCTGAAGCACCCCAGGGTTCCATAGAACAGAACTTGAAAATTACTGATCTAGATACTGGGTGTACAGGGATAAATAAGAGGAGGTGTCTTCCTGAGAACACTGCACAGTCCTAGAGGCCTGCTTAATAGTGTGCCCATCAATTTAGCTTGATGGCTAGTTTCCAACTAGAATGAAAAGGTACTTTTTGTTTTGTTTTTCCCTACTCTATTAATTGTCATTTTTACCATCCTTCAGTGCTTATAAAATTTTTAAAAATCATGTGCAATAATTAAGATTTAATGTTGAGCTTAAAGATAGATTTATTATTTATTTATTTATTTATTTATTTATTTATTTATTTATAAATATTTATAAGAGAGCGAGATATCACAAGCAGGGGGGAAGGGCAGAGGGAGAAGCAGAGTCCCTGCTGAGCGGGAAGCCCAACACAGGGCTTGAACCCAGCACCCTAGGATCATTACCTGAGCCGGCTGAGCCACCCAGGTGTCCCTAATGTTGAGTTTAAAAACTTCAAAGGCATAGGTAATTTCTGAAAGGTGTTCCTGAAGTTTCTCAAACTTCCCCAGTCAGTATAACCAGTGTAACAAAAGGGAAATGTGCAGACCAAGCCCACTGGCAGCTTTTTTTCAAAAGTAGGAGACCAGAATTTTTTCTGTCAACCAAATGAGAAGGTATCTGAAACATGTGATCTCAGACATATCCATACTTTCCTAGAATTAATATGATGGTGGGAGAAAATTTGCCACTTCTTAGCTTCATAAAAGACTGCTTATGACAGATATTTATTTAATTTTAGTTTCAATCTTTTTTGTCTTAAATATTCTTTCAATTTTAGTTTCAGTTATTTTTGAAGGGAGAATGCATTAGTATAACTCAAGTTTTTAGAAAGTCGTAAAGGAGTATTAAATGGAAAGTATCCATTCTATAGCTATTCCATAGTCATCCAGCTCCTCCCCAAGGAGTTAGCTTTACCATTTTGTTACATATCCTTTCACAGATTGTTTTATCACAAACTACTCGGTGTTCTTAGGTTTGTCCCTCCTGACATGCCCCCTTTTAACCTATGTGGTAGAATGTTATACATTGCTCTTATTTTATATGTATCTCCTCTTTTTGATATCTGCCCTTATTTTATTTTTTTAAATATTTATTTATTCATGAAAGACACACAGAGAGAGGCAGAGACATAGGCAGAGGGAGAAGCAGGCTCCCTGTGGGTAGCTGATGCGGGACTCCATCCCAGGACCCTGGGATCACAACCTGAGCCAGAAGCAGATGCTCAATCACTGAGCCACCCAGGTGCCCTATCCTTATTTTATTTTATTATATGTATATTTTTCTGAATGCTATACTTCAGATGTTATTTCATATATTTTTATAAGAGTTTTTTCCGTCTTTGTACAGGCATAGTATTCCATTGAATTGATGCAATATTACCTTTAGATATGGACAATCATTTTAAAATCAGGAATAAATCATCATTAGTGTAGAGTATCATCAGGAAAATATGACTTACTATGAGATGTCTTATCACCTCAATGATGATTTTAAGAACATGAAAAATTGAGACCTATTCCTTAAAATGTTAGTGGGATCACACATGTGTTACTTTAGTTCACATTTATCTCGTGGCTTCAGAATGGCAAATGCTATTGGTTATTTCTCTGTATTTTAAAATCCCACTGAATATCAAACTTAGAAGTAAATAAAGGGTTAGAGAGAGGAAATTCTCTTCAGGCAAGTGAGACTAGGAAAAGTTCATTTTTAGTGTATTTTTAGTATATAAGTAAAGTTTATTTTACTCATATATTTTTTTTTAAAAAAAGGAAACAGTAAAAAAAATAATAAAATAAAAAAATAAAAATAAATAAAAAACGGAAATGGTAATTCTTGTAGCTTGTCTAGAAGAAAATACCAAAGGTCTATTTGAAATAAAAGAGATATGGCACTTTGTTCAGAGTGATCAGAAAATATTGGGAATAGGAGTGGTAAAAGTAGAAGAAAGAGATGTCTGTCCTAAGTGGTTTTCTTTTTGGTGTTGGGAGGGGAGTGGTAGAGGCTGGAGATGAGTGAGCTCTCCTGCAGGTAGTATGTGACCTCTAAACCTGTGGTTAGTGTTTCCTGACCAGAGTCAACACGCTATCTTAGAAGTAGTAAAATTTTGTGGTAGAACACATAATAGGCAAACATGTGTGGGTGAGTTCTCTGGAATAAGACACATTGTGAATGTTCTTGATTATTTTTCCATGTGACATTGGACTTAGTGATCAAACTGTTGCCAAAGGGACTATTACTCTCTAATGGTTTGGGCTACTTGGCTTGAGACCTGCCCAGAACAACATGTTCTTATCACAAAGGCAGTACAAGAAGGTCAGTGTTGATGATCAAAATGATGGTCACCATTTAGAATTTCATCTCTTTTTGATTTGGAATAACTTAAAGACGTGATTAGGATTTAACTTCTCAAATATTACAGCTATGGGCTTCTTTTTAGTCTTTTCTCTAGTATTCCTGAATTGTCCAATTCCACAAGATTCTATAGTATACTATCCACACTGGACAAAAAATACTAAATTCAGTCTTATGTACGTAGGATAAAGTTCTGTGAGGGTCACACTGAACTACACTCAGATACAGTAACAGATGAATTCACCAAAGAGGGTTGTCCTACCCCAACTTCAAACCCATGAGCTAGGCATATGCACTTACTGCACATACCTCAGTTATTCACGTAAAATGTAATTATAAATGGACGAAACAGTGTTGTATATTACAAAGACAGGATTCTCTGTCATTATGCTATTGTGTTAATTTCTGCTCTGCAAAGGCTTCCTCATGTTGGCCCAGGTGAACATCTGTCTTTTTTCCAAGAGTTCCAAAAGGGAAATGGTAGAAACAGTTTCGGGCTTCCTCCTCAACTTTTCTGACTTTCCGTCTTCATCTTACTTCCTTTGTTGGGGAAAATAGGTCTCAGAGTGAAGTTAGTCATGTATTCATCCTCACTTCATTTCTTTTGAATTTCCCTTTTGTTCCTCCTGTTCTTTCTCTGGGAGGCAGCTCCACATTTTATTCCTACATAGTGGGATGTCCCTTATTCACATTCAGAATTCTCTCTATCTCAAGCCTGTAAAAGACGACGAAAAAAAGACGGTAGGTTGAGACCATTCTGATATGTGCATGAGCAAGATTAAGGTAAATCTCTTCCCTGAACAAAAATCTCTCAAGATAATCATGTCACTTGAAAATCTAATAATGACAGATGAATATTAACACTTCGTTCTCTTTGTAGTCCTGCTATAACAGTTTTAATTCTCTCCCAGGTAATGAAGAGGAATATCATATGCAAGGAAGCCAAAAAATAAAATATTTCCAAAAATATCATCTTTGTTAAATATGTATTTATTTTCGTGTTTATGTCTATCTTGTCTCTGCTTCCTTGTCTTCAAGAAAATTGGCTCCATTCCTTAACATTTACTTCAGAAGTAATTGTATGCTTTCACTTCAAGGTTTCCCTCTCCCTGCCTCTGTGAGATACTTGTGGATAACTGTTGATATCCAAAGCTTTATGGGTATTAGTTCTTTTACCTTCATGTAGCTCATGTCATTTCTAAGTTTGCAGTTTCTTTTTATCTACCCCTTTTTATCTATTGGGCACATTTGGATTCTCAACCTTTTTATCCCAAGCCTATTTCTTATCTCTTTTGATTGAAACCTGGTTCTCCCATTCATGGACAAGCATTCGCTGAATACCAGTTATGTACAGTCTTCTCCTTTTTACATGTTGTATGTCACCAATCCTTTGACTTTCACTGCCTTCATAGAGCCTGCATTTTTGTCCCAAGCTAGTTGAGTGATTCAGATTCTGAAAGGCCCTCATTTCTGGGCTAAAGTGATGCAGCTTTTCTCTGTGCACCAAATGCAGGGTTCAGCTCATTATTAGTTTGGATTTTATTTTGGAGGCAATGGCGAGAGTCAATACAAATTTTTGAGCAGGAGGAGAGTAAGGATAACACATGACATTCTGAGAAGATATTTGTGGGGGCAATGTGCAGAATTCCTTATGGCCTGAAGTATGGAGGCCCATTCCCACATTACAATAGCAAAACCAAAATGACAGTGAACAAGATAATGAAGACAGAAAGAGCTAAATGATTTCTGACTGATTCAATAGAAGGCAAAGGAGCCCCTTGTTGGAAAATCAAAAGGAAAGAGCTGTTAGCATAGGAGAAAGAGAACAATTGGTTCAAGAAGAAGATGAGGAGCTAGAATAAATGGTATTTCATGAGGATCAACATGAAAGAGACAAGTCAAATACCTTTCATTCGCATGAAACACTTAGCAAATACTTTTCTAGTAGATGTGAATGCTTGATATGAGAAGCAGTTTCAGAGCGGTGGTGGAGACAGAAATCACTTGGGGGAAATTGAAGAGGAAATGAGTAGTTGCCATATAGCTGACATTAGCAGGTAATTGTGGATGCAGGAACACACTTTTCTTTTGGTGGGATCTTCCTTCAAGTTAAGCTGAAAATTCTTGTTAAGAATTGAGCACTGTATGTTGAGTCATGTGCCTTGAAGGATTTCTCATTCTGGTAATCTGTCACCTGTAGGGAAGCCTGCCTCTGCTGCTGTACAGGCATTCTGTACTCCTGGGATTCCTTTGCCGGAGCAGGAGCGAGGCTTGCAGAGCTCCAGGCTCCCTGAAACTCCCCTTGCTTGCTCTAGCTATACTTTTTTTTTTTATTTGGGGCAATTAAAAAATTGTAAATGTTTCTAGATTTTTAAACAATCAATTTCTTCTTAGTCGTCATAATAAAAGAGAATCTTCCTGAAGTTGTCTTTGCTTTGATGGATACCAGTCAGTTTAACACAAGAGTTGGAAAATCAACTGTCTACTGGGACCAGGCAGATGTGACACAAATGTCTGAGTGAGGTTAGGTATAAGGTTATTGGGACTGACTATCCACTAGTAAACTGGATAAAGGGAGCCCCACCAAATGGCGTACAAATTAAAATGCTTTTAAAATACTCTTTACTGTAAACAACAGGAAAATATATGGGTTTGGACACCATGTTTTGACAATGATTATGTTGGGTTGAAGTGTAGAGGGAAGGACTTCCCACTGAATTTCTGCTACTGTGACATTATGGGCTTTTCATACAATTTGTCCTATAGCAAATGGACATACAGGTTGGACCTCAGCTTTTTTTTTTTTTTTTTTAAGAAAAGATTTATTTATTTGAAAGAGAGAGAGAAAGAGAGAGGGCATGGGGGGAGGGGCAGAGGGAAAGGGAGACAAATCCTTAAGTAGACTCCCCGCTAAGCATGGAGTCCGACTCAGTGGCAGCGGGGTATGTCTGTGTGTGTGGCAGTCCCAGGATTCCAAGATCCTGACCTGAGCCAAAATCAGGAGTCAGACTCTTAACCAACTGAGCCACCCAGGCACTCTGGAACTTCAGTTTTTATAACACATTTTGCTTGTGATTGAGTTAAAAGTTTAGGAAATGAAAAGGCAATAAGAATAGTTCATTGAATTGTCACTATGACTAGCCACAGTGTTATGCAAGGGCTTGGAATAGGTTAATTTTTACATTGTTAGTACTTGAATTAATTTTAACCTCCAACTTCTTCTAGTCTAGTCTGAAGCAGTAGTAAAACCTACACAAAAAGCAAAAACAAATATATTTAAAACTTCATTGAAAGAAAAAAAAGAATACTGTTAAAGTTTAATGTGGCTGTTTATTTTCTCTTTAGTATTTTTATTCCAAGATGTTATAATTATAGGCCAATAATATTATTAGTATTCTGAACATTATTGTCAATGTTTATGGGAAATTAATTTCTTTTATTTAAAGAATTCAAATTTTATTTGCTATAGAATAAAATGTGGCTTTAGTTTATCAAAGGGGTTATATTTTTTCCCCATAAAAATTTGCCTATGATTTTTCATGAAATCCAATAGAAAGATAGAATTACACTACCAGAAATTTGCTTAGAAACACCTCTGTATTTGATCAAGAGATATTGCAAAGCAAAAATAATGAAGTTTTATAATATTTATGATATCATAGTAAGATATTTTAACATCAATTTTAAATAGGTATAACTGCAGATCATACAAGATCATTCTCTGGAAGAATAACAGAAAGGTAGAGATATCTTTTCATATAAAGTGTAGGTGAGAGAAAAGACAGGAAATGTGAGAACATTTTTCAGTTTGGGACAATTAGATTTGGTTTGTACTATTTCATTCAATTATTTTACTAGTGAAATTTTCCATTTGTAGGGGACAAGCTCATTAAACAGCATGCGTGTATGTCCAAGGGTTTGTTTAACTTAAAGAGATACAGTATCTGCAAGTTTTCCAAACAAAAATGGCCAGTTCAAAGTTCTATGACCAGTGGCGTGTAAACTGAAGCAATCAGTGCAAGACTGGTGATGTTCTGTTAAAATTTCAAAGGTTACCATGCGTGGGCTTTAGAATTTGTTCAGAGAAGCAGTGATAACCTTGACTCTCTTTCAGTGAAAGTACAAATTTATTAATCTGAGGCCCATCATTCACAATTTAATCATTAATGTTTACCTCAAGATTCAGGTAATTATAACCCACTATGGATTAGTTGATTCTTGCAGTTGGGTGACTATATTATGTGTTTGCTTTGTCCCATGCAGGGCTTTCTGGTGATTAGTTTCGTAGTTGCTGAAAGAGAAATAGAACTTGATTTTATTCTATAAACCAGATATCTCACTTTTTAAAAATTATTATTTTTTTTATTGGAGTTCAATTTGCCAACATATAGCATATCACCCAGTGCTCATCCCGTCAAGTGCCCCCCTCAGTGCCTTCACCCAGTCACCCCAACCTCCCGCCCACCTCCCTTTCCACTACCCCTTGTTAGTTTCCCAGAGTTAGGAGTCTCTCATGTTTGTCTCCCTCTCTGATTTTCCCACTCATTTTCTTTCTGGATATCTCACTTTTAAATGAAGAGATCTTTTGCATAGTGGCTAACAGAGACTGATCTTTCAATAAAAACATACCAACAATAATTGGTCGCGATTTGAATTCACCATCAAAACTCATTTAATAGATGCTTACACATTTAGTTACTCGGTGAGCACCTCCTAAACTCATTCAGGTTTTCTCCTTTTCCAGTTTTCATGTGATAGGTTCTGAGTTGTCTTTAAAGTTTCCAAAACGACAAACGTGCCTTTCTACTCTACAATACATAACCAGATCAGAATTATCTTCTGATTTCATTCTTTCCCATGACATGCAGATGTGGCTTTTAAATTAATTGACATGTATATATAAAGTATGTATTTCTTGGATGTTTGGGTAGTAGTTGGTATATCTTCCTATTGAAGGGATTCAGAACAAGAATCCCCAAAATGTATGACTGGCACGTGAACTATTTTGAACTGAAGGTAACTGAGAGACCTTGTGGGCTCAAGAGAAACTTTTGCCTATCTGTTAACTACCTAGAAGAATCTAAATTGGGGATCTTTCCAAGAATAAGAATTATTACCAGAGATAATATTTTATCTGAGAGATCCAACTCAGGGTTTGGCAGGGCAAACATCTAACTACCAAACATCTCTACTTATTACCTGGTGAATTCACAGGGTAATTCCCTCTTCCCCTTTGAAGTCCCAGCCCCCTATTCCACTCCTTAGCTCAGGATGCATATATAACTCATTTTACCTCTCTGTCTTTGAACCTCTTATGTATGTGGGGTTCCATACACAAGAAATCAAATTTTATTTTATTTAAATTTTATTTTCTCTTTCTAGTTAGTCTGTTTCATGTCAGTTTAATTCTGAGATGAGCCAGAAGAATCTTTATAAAGTAGAGGAAAACTTTTCCTCCCCAACACTATTCTTTCATAGATTATCTATATTAGGTATCTTAAATGACAACAGGATAATGGAAAACTATGAGACCCCAACTAGAAGAATTTTTTGTCTTTGCTCTACCATCTATTTTAATTTTAATTTTAAACAAATTTATTCTTCTTTCTGGACTATTCTCATTGTGTCCCAGTATTGTTGGTAGAATTATATTTAAATTATACAAGAAATTATGTTACATTGATATATAACACTATTACAATCATTATAAGGTGGCTATTTAATTCAATTATGCAGATCATATTTTGAACTAAAAGTAAGTATTCATGGTCTAACAATTTCATTTTTTTTTAAAGATTTTATTTATTTATTCATGACAGACACACAGAGAGAGAGGCAGAGACACAGGCAGAGGGAGAAGCAGGCTCCATGCAGGGACCCCGATGTGGGACTCGATCCCGGGTCTCCAGGATCACACCCGGGGCAGAAGGTGGCACTAAACCGGTGGGCCACCGGGGCTGCCCAACAATTTCATTTTTATTTGTGAGTATAAATAGCAAGCTTTAAAACGTGTTAAATTTAATCATATTCATTGTTCTTTTAAGTGAAGACAGTACTGTACAGAATAAAATTATATAAAAATTAGTTTGTCTCAGAAAGTTCATGTAGTGATTTGCCATACATAGGGATCAATTCATTTGGTTCCGAATGCAGTAAATTGATCAATAAAATTCTAGAGGTAATACTAATCTCCATAAATGTATTTACTTTGTCATAAGAAGAGGGAGCAGAAGAAATCGGTTACTTGTCTAAAAATCATTTTACATGTTTTATATTATTAATTCAACAAACATTTGTTAGGTATCTACTCATTTAATGAATATTTATTAAATGTCCAGTATCATACACATTGGGGACAGAGTGAGGATCAAGACAGATAAGTTTCAATTCTCAAGGAGCCTACAGTCAAGAGTGAGAATTGTTTTATGATTAAGAGTGAGGATAGAGGCTTTAAAAGGCAGGGTGGAAATTCAGATTTAACATTTACAGTTTTAACTATTTTGAAGCTACTCTACAGGTCCTTTGTATGTACACAAGTTTATAATCGCCTTGAGATATACATTTTAATTGAGGATGTTGGTATGTGGAGTGAATCACTCACTTACTTTCTTATTCACTGAACTACTGTCTGTTGTGCGTTTACTATATGCTGATCAAGCACCTAAAAGGTCTAGCCAGCCGTACATATATTCCAATATTGCTTTGTGTGTTTCTATTTTTCATGACTTTATCCAATTACTCCTTAGTGTGATATTAGCAGTTTCAGAGATGCGGAGGTAATTTTGAGATCTGGTCTACATTCTGTCATATATTTCAATCCTTAAAAGGATATTTAACATGAAAAGTTTATTAGGTCTGATACACTATTTCTATTGCTTGATTCTCGAATTATTTGAATGGTTTCACATATTCTCTTGGTTTATTTTTTCCCAGCACCTGGAATACCATCTTTTGTGTTAATTTGAATCAAACTGAATTAAATTCTATTAAAAGGTCCTGAATTCATTAGCTCCCTAATTTCTCTGTTGGTGTAGAAAGCTTACTATATGGGGTGTGTGCTTATAAACATAAAGCTTGCTACAACTCTAAAATTTTTTATAATTGTGGGGTTCCTGGATGGCCCAGTTGGTTAAGCCTCTAGCTCTTGGTTTCAGTTCAGCTCATGATCTCATGAGTCCTGGGATCAAAGCCCATCCTGGGCTCCATACTCAGCAGAGTTGGCTTCAGATTCTTTCTTCCTCTCCTCCCCCCTCTGCTCCTCCTCTTCTGCTCTTCCCTGCTCATTCATGCTCTCTCATAAATAAATAAATAAATAAATAAATAAATAAATAAATAAATAAATACATTCTTTAAAATCTTTTAAAATTGAGACCAGAATACCAGATACTATGATGATCTATGGATTTGATATATATTTAAACTTGATAGAGTATACAAGAGGGTATGTGTGATCTCTTATGTATTAAAATCAGCTGAGTAATTCTGAAGGCAATGGATAGATTCAAATAGATTTGTTATTTGAAACACTGAACCTTCCTGTTTTGCTAGATTTTTCCCTGAGGAAAGCTAAGTCTATTAATTTTCAAGGAACAGGGTCATTTAGATTTATATTCTCTGCGCTCAACTGAATAGTACAAATAATCTTGTTAGATAGAAATAAAATATTAACTTCAAAAGATGGCCTTTAAAACACCATAATTCTCTAATCTAGGACATGCATTTATTTTATTGTTATAACATTTCTAAAATTAGGAAGTATCTTGCAATTGATTTATGTTTTTGGTTTTATTTTTTTGGACTTGTGTTTCTTAGTGCTTTCTTTTTCTCTTCTTTCCTTCCCTCCCAAAAGTTACTATTAAATTAAATTGCTATTAAATTATATCTATAACTGATGGTATATTAAAGTGGAATAATAATGTAAATCAAATGGAATATGAGATGATCAATTTTTATTTCATTTCAATTCCATGAATGATATGTAATTCAAAAGACAAATTGAGCAGCTATTCCTATGGATTAATGGCATTTCATTAACATTTCCAATTTCTCACAATTTTAGCAAATTACAGAATTTTGGTAGTTAATCACAGGTCTCTATAATCTTTACGTACACCCTGGATTTTATGAAAATGTGTTAAAAATATCACATTGAAAATATTTACTCTTAACTTTATTCAACAATTGTGTGTTGGTAATAAAACATTTTGCTTACACCCTTAGCATAATTCTTGGTGCTGTGCAAGCAACTCAATGAATATTTGGGAAATAATTGGCTAAAACAGTGAATGCTTAATATATTTCAAAATGAGCTAAAAATCTTAACTGGAGCATATGATTAAATTATATGAACATAATAAAATAAAAGCAGAAAGATGTAGCAAATTCAGGTTGTCAATTTGAATCAGAAATCTGACTCTTGGTATGCCTGGATGACTCAGGGGTTGAGCATCTGCCTTTAGCTCAGATCATGAACCTGGGATCCGGGACCAAGTGCCGCATCAGGCTCCTTGCATGGAGCCTGTTTCTCCCTCTGTCTATGTCTCTGCCTCTCTGTCTGTGGGTGTCTCTCATGAATAACTAAATAAAATAATAATAATAAAAAATCTGACTCTCATTGTTTAAAGATAATAACTATAGTAATAACTAATAGAAACTGGAAAAATTTTAGGTGTAGTCATTGAATATGTGCAAATATATGCAATTTTGTGACTATACGTTCAAAATGTTGCTTTCAAGACACTGACAATGTAATAAAAATGAAGGGCTTTTGAAAATGGAACTTACATCTGGCCTCTTCTGAAAATGTTTGAATGTTATTTATTTTCACAAAATTATATGATTTATAAATAATTTAAAAATGAACCCACATGATTATTTTTCATTATATGTGATATCTTGGTTCTACCTGTATCAAGCATTTGTGAAAACCTTGGAGTTTGCTAAAAATCAGGGGAGATATAGATGAGTCTTCAAAGCAAATTAGTTTTAATTTACTTAAATACATGTAGGTATACATATATATGTGTGCATGTTTACGTCTATGTGTATATTTTGTAAATCAAGTAGCTATGTAAGAATGTAACTTTCCTTAATTTTTTTTTTGTAAGTCAAATGCATTCCAACTTTCAACCTGCTAAAGTGGAGAAAGTTTCATCTTCATCAATTTAGAATTGCTTAAGACACACCACACAGTCATTTCTTCTGGGGTCTTGAGCCCTCGTCCCAAAGCCCTTCCTGGGATAGAACATGAGGCCCTCCTCTCTCTCAAGATAATAATTTTTTCTTTACCTTCCCTCTGCTCTTCAAGAAAAAGAGAGTTTCTCAGACAAGCCTTTCTTTCCAACTTCCAGGGACCATATTCTTGCACTTCTCTCCTCTCCCCAGATCCATAGGTTATTTCTAATGTTTTCCCATGTCTGTTGCTCCACCAAGTATTTCTCCCAAACATTTTGTCTACTTCAGGAATACTTTCAGCTCCTTAGATCTAAGAGCTTAAGCTTTAGAAGCCAGCATCAAAAGGAAGTCTATACCATGCTTTTCATCCTTCACATCCCTCTTCCAAAGCATTCAGAACAGAGTAGCCTAATTACATATGACCAAAAAGGTCAACATTTTCTTAAAGAAAGGAAGAAAATTTACCAGGTCAAATGTTATTCTACTGCATAGGTACTGATATTTTGTAGGGATGGGTCATTTTCAGTTTCAATTTTTATTTCTATTCGGTAAATATCCAGTGATTGATTGTAGTGTCCACCCCAAAGATTTTTGGAGTTCCCATATAAAATAAGAAGATCTTGAGTCATTCTTTATTGTCATATTGGGATAGAAGGTAAGAATCTTTAGAGAAATGATCTTTCCTATGATAATTGGCAGAATAATAAAGTAGGACTGTCTAACGGTGAGTCTTAATTTATTTTTAAAAATTTAAAGAATGCTGAAAACTAGAGGAAACTTATGAATTATACACAATAACTATTATCTCTTGCATTTATTGCTGTAATGTTGAGAGAGAGAAGTAATTCACTCCAAGGGCACAGCCTGTTAGAGGCAGTCAGAACTGTTTAACACTCATATCAGGATTCTGTTAGATGTCTGGGACTGTTCTAGGCACTTAGCATGTATATACAAAACGAAATAAAATAAAATAAAATAAAATAAAATAAATAAAATACAATAAAATAAAATATTTTCTAGTTTTTTTTTTAAAATTACTCCCTCTTTAAGAATTCCAGATTAATTTTGGCTGCTTCTTTTAAATTGAAATATAGCTGATCTACAATGTTATGTAAGCTTCAGGTGTACAGCATATTAAGTGAACAATTCTATACCTTACTCAGTGCTTGCCATAAGTAAATGCTCACTATGCAATGTTACGACAGTATTGTTGACTATATTCCCTATGCTGTGATTTTTGTCTCTGTGACTTATTTATTTATAACTGGAAGTTTGTATCTCTTAATCCCCTTTATCTATTTTACTAATCCCCCCCACCTCCCCTTTGAGAATATAGAATTGGCAACCACCAATTCTCTATATTTAAGAGTCTGGCTTTTTGTTTATCTGGCTGTTTTTAACTATCATTTTAAGACTTTGAAACAGAAATTATAAAGGCTCTTTACAAAGAGTGTGTAGACTAGCCTTGAAAATATTTCCTAGAGTCACTCGGCACATATCAGTAACGAAGAACAGGATATACGTGAGTGGGCCTGTGGATTTTTTTCCTCTTTCTCCTCTTGCCACCTACAAGAGTTCTGCTTACTATCTGGGACTCTTCATTCGCATTTGTTTGCTTGGTGTTTTTAGACACCACAATATCCACATACACGTGTTCTTGTGTGCTTACAATGTATAACAATAATAATAGTTGTAATAATAATAGAGTTTATTAGGCTACTTGCTATGTGCCTGGTACTTTCTAGGCACTTTACATGTATTAAATCACCGAATCCTGTCAAACTAATTCATATCCCCCAACTTATAGCTGAGGAAACTGAGGCATACGGAAGTTAAGTACCTTGTCCAATGTCAAAAGCCACTGAGTGGCCGAGGCAGGATTACACCCATATGCTCAGTCACTTCCCTACCCGGATATACAAAGTGGCAAAATAAGATCTAACTGTTCTCTTTGTACATCATGGGTTTTTGACAGAAGATTAGAGGGAGAAAGTAGAGTTTAATGTCTCTGGAACTATTTCACTAATTTGGGTGTACTATGGCCACCCACTGCAATATTAAAAAGAAAAAATCGCATTGGAAGAGGTAAAGTGATCTTCACAGGTACAGAAAACTAATCCCTAGTTTTACTTCACCACATTGTCCCTTGCAAATGTCTTTCCACTGATGTGTTAAAATGGGCATAGCAGAATGTGTAACACATAATGAATATTTCTTAGTGTTTCTCCAAATTAGATCACTGTCATATTCAAATTAGTGATTGTTTTATTGTATTTACTATTGATGTGTTTCAAGCTGTTAGCTGTCCCCCCCCCATTATAGAATGTTGGGATTCATTTGTTGAAACTCTGCCCATTAGATCTCCCCAACTGATAATACAAATACTGGGCTCAGCATTTCTCCTTCTCCCAAAAGCTAGGCTACTCCCCGAGGGTCACTATTTTGTGTGGACTTTCTGTAATTCATTTGCCCAGAGTATACTTTTCAATGAACATAGTTCACTCTTTGTTGATTAGAGTTGTAAAGTATTTGCTGTTCACCTGAGTTTTGCAAATTATCAGTGGTAAAGTATTAAAGTGTAAACATCAGGTCATTGACCCTCAATGCAATGGGTGGTCCGATATTATAGTTTTAAAATCTTTAAATGAATTCATTCTTTGATACATTGAGGGATTTCTACAGGATATTTTGTTGTGTGCAAAAGGAATTAGGAGAAAGTTCAGATGTGATTCTAAAGCTTAAGGGGCTGGATATTTCTATATATTAAAATTTTAAGTCACCATGAATGAAAGAAAGGTCCAGAAAGATTTTGAATTAACTGTTTGTCCAAATCAAACATACCTACAAGTCCATCTCATTGTTTGCATCAGAATATTTAAATCTAAGGGTCAAGATACACAGGTATGGTCACCAATTGCATCACTAAATCAGAGTGCGATGTGACTAGTCAATAATTAATAATTGCTCATGAAGATAACCAAATGAGTTTACACAGAGATATCCATTTGCAATTCAGTGGAACTACAGAAAAGTTAAAATAGAGATTTATTATTTTTCCTATCAAGGTAAACTCAGTTTTGATCATGTCACATATATGTATAATCAATCAACAATTACTTAGTGAGTTCTCACTGTGTGTTTCACCATATATTTAGCTCTGCCAAGTGCTTTCAGTGATGTAGAAACAAGAGAAATAGAGATTTAAGGCCTCTGCTGTCTTCAAGGTACTCGTAAAGTAACAACAGCCATCCTAATTGCCGGTACTTTGCATAAGTATCTGGGTCTTTTTTTTTTTTTTTTCTAGACTGCTACAGCACAGACTCTCTTGAGTTTTCCTGTTACTCCAACCCTCTCCTTAGCTCTCTCTAACGAGAGTTCCTCCTCCCCCCTAATACCCCTACCTCCTGTAGCACTGAGGGTTCTGTCCTCAGCAGCCATCTCTTCTCTGACGACACTCTCCTTCTGGGTGATAAGATAATCTCACTTAATCTCATGCCTTTGGAAAAATCTCTGTATTATTTTTTTCAAATTTTTATCTACAGCCAAGACTTCTGCCTTGAGTTCCAGAATCACATATTGAACAAGATGATATTTCTATCAGGATGTCTAACAGATATTTCAAACTTAACAGGGCCAAATGGCACTATCAATCACCTCCCTTAAACCGGGTTTATCTTCTCTCACCTTCCTCTCTCCATCCCCCGTCTAAACCTTCTCCATCTCCATGAATGGCTCCAGGATTCTTTTATTTGTTTAGCTCAAAATCTAAGATTCTTTACTGAGTCCTTCTTTTTCCTGACACCTCATCTCCAATTTGTCAGTAGGAGCTGACAGCTCTACTCCTAAAAGTATATTCAAAATCTCCCCACTGATCATCATTTCCTCTGCCAGAATCCGTGTCAAAACCATCACATAGTACTGTGGCCTGCTGGTTTCCTCACATCTGTTCTTGCTCACTGTGTCCTAGACTATCCAGACAGAGGTGTCTCTAAAGCTCTAAGTTAGATCTCATCATGCTGTTGCTTAGGAATTGACCTATGACTTTACTGAGGTCCACAGAGCCCAGTTTCTGCCTCCCTCTGGACCTCATTTCTTTAAACTCTCCTGTTGTTCACTGCAGTACAGCCATGCTGGTCTCCTCTCCAGCCCTTCTGAGAGCCTTCTCACTTACGGATTCTTTTCCTTTGAACATCCCTTGCCTCCTGCCCCAATCTCACCATGCCTGTCTCTTCATTATTTAGAACTCAAGTGAAATGTCACCTCCCCAGGCAGGCCTTGCCTGAGTCCCTTTTTTAAAGCTGTAGCCCTTCACCAGTCAGATTCTCTCTCTGTACCTAATTTTATGAACTTCAATTTATCAGTGGGTGAAAGTAGCTATTTGTTCATTTGTTTACTTGTTGATTTGTATCTTTCCTGCTGGAATATAATCTCTTTGAGGTCAAGGAATGTGTATGTTTTACTCAATGCTCGATCTCTAGCACCTAGAATAGAAGGTGCTGGTGGTAGGCCATCAAAAAATATCTGTTGATGGGCTGGCTAACTGGTCTTTATATTCTTACCTTTATTTATTTACTTTTTTCAGTGCTAGATTCTTACCTTTCAAACAGAAGGACCGAACCAGTTATCTCTAAGGACTTTTGCAGTCTCAAGACTTGCTCTAGCCTCTTAAAATTGTATTGTTCTGAATAACGAGGACGGCAAAATGTCCACATTGAACAGATATTCTTGGACCTAGATCAAGTCACATTTCTGAGTATGCTGTCCCTGGACCTCTCTGCAGCCATTGCTGTGCGGATAACTGTAGAGTCTCTAAAGTCCAGTCTGTGGTTAGCTGCATGCTGTTCTGTCTTCTTAGTTAAAATACTCGTGCATGTATGTCTATAGGTGCAATTTCATTTGAACACTTTTTAGGTAAGAGACTTTGCTGGTCCCAGCTTGTTTTTTCTCATGGTAGTAATGAGAATGCTAGTTAAAATTCGTTGAATGCCAATATGTGCCAGGCACTGTGTATACTTGACATGCATTAAGTAATTTAATCTTCATAGTAAACCCATGAATTAACATTATCTCCAATATGGAGGTGAGAAAAATCAAGGCACAGAGAGTTGAAGTAACTGTGCTCTTAACCAACACATGATAATGCCTCGTACAGCATCTAGCATAGACCCTAGAAATACATGGGAAATCTAATGGACACTAGATATTCATTCAAATGACCTGAATAAAAGTGAGAGTGAGAGAAAAATGTGCAATAGCAGTTCTATGAAGTACCTGTATATGTCACCCAGAACACTCCTCAGTAATTATTATGAAAAGGATGCTCATTACCATGAGTACCTTGTTTTGTTGTTTTCTGGTTGCAGCCTTCACGTGGCTTAGATTTGTATTTATCACTCCAGTCCATTCTGTCTCTGCTTAATCCAGCAGTTTTGTATCTGAGCACCCATCTGTCTTCAAATTCCAAAAATGTTTCATCTAACCTACTCAACTTGAAAGGCAATCATTAGTACAGCTAACCTGAAAACAAACTCAAACCTAATCTTCCTAAAGGAGCAGGTCTTTATGTGGGTTAGAGGAAGGACTTTGCTTCTAGAGTTATGAAAGAGTGTTCTTTCTCCATGTCTTCTAGAAGTGGCAAAGCAATAACTGAAAAGAATATTGGTTAAGATATTTTAAAACAAAACTTTGTATTATGACTATTTTAAAAAGAGTAGAATAAAATAATATGAAACAGCTGTAACATATTGTCAGATTGCCTGAAACTCAAAATACTCATGGATATTTTATTTTTTTAATTTTTGAAAAATATTTTATTTATCTATTTGAGATAGAGTGAGTGACAGAGAGAGAAGAAGCAGCAGGAAGGGAGAGGGAGGGACACGTGGGTGGCTCAGTGGTTGAGCATCTGCCTTCAGCTCAGGGCGTGATCCTGGAGTCCCAGGATCAAGTTCCACGTTGGGCTCTCCCTGCATGGAGCCTGCTTCTCCCTCTGCCTGTGTCTCTGCCTCTCTCTCTCTCTCTCTCTCTCTCTGTCGCTCATGAATAAATAAAATCTTTAAAAAAAAAAAAAAAAAAGGAAGGGAGAGGAAGAAGCAGAGCTCCTGCTGAGCAGGGAGCCTGCCTTGGGGCTAGATCCCAGGGCTCCAGGATCACAACCTGAGCCAAAGGCTAAGGTTGCTCAGTCGATCAAGCAGATTCCTAGGACACTCAGTAGATATTTTAGTGCTGAATTCCCAACAGCGTGGCCAGTGCCTGTCTTCTCCAGCTTGCACTACTACCTCTACCATCTATCTGCTGCTATAGCCACTGGGATCATAAAAAGCAAGGCCTGTGTGACTCTTGGAGACCTTATTTTAAGGAAACAAAAAATAAAGCATAAAACAAAAGGGATATATCCTGATGCCAGCCTCTATTGCTCAGACCCAAGGAACAATATTTTGACTGCCAATGCCAAGGGATATAGCTTTGTGAAAAGATGGAAAGTTTTTAGGGACCATCAGGAGAGAATAACTGCCCTTATGTTTTGAAAGACATCAGAGATTAGATCTATACCGAGATTAAATTTGTACATAGATCAGATCTATATCCTCCTGTCCCAAGACAGCATGAGCTCATAATCCTTGCTTTGTTGTTCACTAACTTTTGACCTTGGCCAAGTTACTTAATCTCAGTTAGTTTACTTTAAACTCAGTTTCCTCATCTGCAAAATAGAGATAATAATGTGCTGCCCTCATAAGATTGTTTTGAAGAGTAAATGAGCTAATGCTGACCACTGCTGAGAATAGGGACAATAGGGCAATCATAGGCACTTTATAATGTTTAAAAAAAATGGCTGTCATTTTTCTTCTGATATATTCAGCAGTGCTTTAGCAGAGTTGATGTAGTTGGGTTTTTTTCTTCTCTTCTCTTCTCTTCTCTTCTCTTCTCTTCTCTTCTCTTCTCTTCTCTTCTCTTCTCTTCTCTCCCCTCCCCTCCCCTCCCCTCCCCTCCCCTCCCCTCCCTTCCCCTCCCCTCCCCTCCCCCCTTCCCTTCCCTTCCCTTCCCTTCCCTTCCCTTCCCTTCCCTTCCCTTCCCTTCCTCTTCTTGTTTTTAAGTAGGCTCCACATCCAGTGTGGAACCCAGTGCAGGGCTTGAACTTACAATGCTGAGATCAAGACCTGAGCTGAGATCAAGAGTCAGGTGTTTATAACCAACTGAGCCACCCAGGTACCCCAGATTTGATAGTTTTAACTTAGTGTAAAGCAACTTGAGATTTTTGCATTTGCATCCTTAGCATGAATAAACACAAAATTTCTATTAGTATTACTTGTAACATTGACAATAAGCCCATAAACTTTTATTATGCTGTCATGGATATCAAGGAGCTGATGGACGCTAGACTAGTAACTGTTCATTCATTCATGCAATGAATATTTTTGTAGCATCTACTCCATGCCAGGAGTGTATGTGATTACTTACATGATCTTAAGTTTACCAAAGATGGATATTCAATAAACTTCCTTGGTGTTTTCCACAATATAATAAATTGGCAGATTTTTACTCATTTGATTTAATTCGTGGGTTTAACAACTATCTACTGGGATGCCCGGGTGGCTCAGCAGTTGAGCGTCTGCCTTTGGCCCAGGGCGTGATCCTGGAGTCTTAGGATCGAGTCCCACATCAGCCTCCCTGCATGGAGCCTGCTTCTCCCTCTGTCTGTGTCTCTGCCTCTCTCTCTGTGTTTCTCATGAATAAAAAATAAAATCTTTCCCAAAAAAATGTGATAACTAAGTATTTAATAATAAACTGAGATTTTGTGGGGAATACAATGGACTGGAAAAATTCTTATTTTATAAAATAATTTACATTTAATAAAACCATAAAAATTCAAAAGATATGACTAAGAACTGAAGAAGTAATAAAGATTACCAGAAGAGAATGAAAAGAATGTGAGACTAAGGAGAGAAGGTTCTAAGGTATGTTCTGAAGAGGAGGAGGATTTCTATAAATAGAAAGCAGGAGCAGCCGTCATGGTATGATGGGAAGCAGCTTAACAGGCAGACACCTTTCAGTCTGGAAATGAACTTGGAATTCCAGGAAACCATGAGGGTGACCTCTCAGCTCCTTACACAGTCTTCGCATCTATACAATATTGTAAACTTTGGTACTTTGTAGGCCTACAAAAATGTTACATTGAGTATCACTGACTTTAATGGGGGGAACTGACATGTGAAAGAGGAAGGTAAGATACACTACAGAGACTGTTTCTTCATTTCTTTGTTCATTCATTTACTCATCCATTCAACAAATATTATTGAACACATATTATGTGCCAGTCATGTGCTATTCAGTGGGAATATTGCAGCGATAAGGAAAAATAAAGCCTCTGCTTTTATGGGTGTTATAAACCAGTGGAACCTGATTCCTGAATATTTTGAATACTAGGGGAAAAGGAGCCTGGAGTTTATTTAAAATAAATATTACAAGATTTTAAGAAGAGGAAAATTTTAGGATTAATCAGAGTCTATAGGGACTCAAGGTATGAACATTGGTCATGAGTTTATTATCATAACTAAGGCATAATTTTGTGAAAGCCTGAAACAAAGTTGTGTCAGTAGCCTTGTCCTGGGATAAGGATAAATGTGAGATTTTGAAGGATGGATCAGAAATATTCAAGTATAGATCGGATACTTGAGGTTATGGAGAAAGAGATATTAAATTACTATAAGGTTATAAAATGAATGACATGGAGAATTATGGTATAATGAGGCTCATGGATAAATTTGGAAAATAATTAGATTGAGGGTCATGGTTTGACACCTTGTTTGAAAAAGTGTTCTAAAGATAGTTGAAAATCAGTATCTTTTTGTAGTTGGTGGATTGCAGCGATTTTTGGCAATAAGGAACAAGCTAATATAGATTTGGGATTGTGCTATAGGGCATCAGGAAATAAGTTAAAGTTCACAGGGCATAGAAATTCTTCCTAGATGGTCATGGCTACAAAAAGGACTCCAACATATGGATAAGTTAGTTAGATATACTACAGAGTATGGATAATAAGTAATATTATGCAATATGATAATTTTTCCCTATAAAAACATGCTTGAGTTTAAGAAGCATGTCTGTGTTAATGGCTGACTGCATTAAGTAATCTGCAAGATTTTTCCTACAGAGTAAAGGAATGTTCCTCATATCCTCCCCTCCCCATCCTGGTAGACATATTTCATATTTGATATTTCCCAGGAGAGTATTTACAACTTTAAGGTATAGTTAGAATGAACCAAAAGATAACTTGCAAATGGACTGATTTAGGTTAATGTTTTATTTGGCTGATGAAGAAGCAGTGGCACCCATGTGATCAGTGGCCCTGACAAAGCTTCTCTGCAGACCTTGCTTCACAGGGTGGTTGAGTCATTGGGAAGATTTTCATATTTGGACTCCATATTTGAACTTTGCTTACTTACCTAAACTGAACACAGAAGAATATAAATGTGAATTAGTATTGGCTTTGGACTTGCCTGGATATGGAGGGGGAGGGCAAAGAAATATCAGCTGTATGGTACATGCTGAGAATTGAGCAACATTCTGGGCAATGAATGTGGCTCCTGGGCTAATAGGATATACCATCGGGTTATTTAAATAGAACTGGTATGCCTACTGGACAGAATGTTTTTCATTTCTTAAGTTGGTCAAGATCAACCTCTGGTAACCTGTTTACCTTGATTTCCTCTCTCAAACTAAATGAATTCCCAGGTTGAAGTTCAATGAGAATTAAAAATGTGGGAGGGCATACAGTAGGAATATCAGTTTACTTAAGGCCTCTCACCATATGGGTGCAGTTGCCTCTTGATTAGTCAACTGACATTGAATTAAAGTTTTGAATGGCTCCTCTAACCAAGGATTGTTTGGATCTGATGTTAGATATGGTGAACATAAGACATACTTTATGCCTTCCAGAACCTTATGATATTGGGGATGTAGGACACAAATTGCAGCATTTTATCTGTAAGGAAACATTGGCATTGAGGTCAATGGTCAATAAGGAAGAGAGAGAGAGAGAGAGGTTTCTAAACAACCAAAGAGAGATTCCACAGTACAGGAACCAAGTTCAGACCCCAGTGGTTATTTATAAGGGTCGGTGAGCCTTCTGTCCTGGTGGGTTAGGATCTACCTGGTGAGATTCGAAGAACCATGGGACCACGGCCTCAGGTTCTGTCCTTTACTTTTTACTTTGTTAGCTCTCTAAGATTCCATCCACTAGGACTTCACCAACAGAACAGCAGTCCCTTCTAAAATGGCTCTATTTCTAGGAAAGTTAGATATGGTTTTGTGGAGGCAACACAGATTGAGAGCCTGGGCCTAAGATAAGGAGGGGCTCTTAGATTTTGTGGATTTAGTTTCATGTGATTGTGGATCTTTAACACCTACCTGTATTTGCCCATTAGTTCAGAAATGAAGTTTTGGCATGAGGGTGTCTGTTAGAGAGGGGGCAAGTGGAACCTAGAGGCAGGGTACCAGTGGGGTTTGGGGTACCTAGAATAAGAGTAGTGCTGGGTTTAGTCTAATCCATGTGTTTGAGGTTTGCAGAGGGCAGTGGAATGGGAGAGAGGGATTATCAGGAGCCCTAGCAAGGGGTCAGAGAGGGAGATGAGTGGCGTGGATGAAATATTCTTGCTTTTCAATTTAGCTCAAGGCAGTAAGTCTCTGCTCAGTGCATGCCCTCATTTCTTATGACTACAGATTTCTCCATTTCCCCCAAATTTTCAGCCCCAAGCCCTTCCTTCTCCTCCTCCCCCCCTCCTTCTTTTGTTTTTTTTGAGTATGGTTGACACCCAAACCCTTCATTCTTAACAATTGCTCTTTTACAGAGAAAATAAAGCCACAATCAGTGGAATCCTTCTCACTGGCCTCTAAATGATCACAAGTAATCAGTCATTGACTCTCAGCCCTCTTCCCTTGGGCCCCTTCACATCCGAATTTCTGGGTAGAGTTGTCTATACTGCAGATTATATTCCTCACCTCCTGTTTTTCTCTAGCCACTCCAATCTGGTTTTCGGTCTCATCATTCTAACAGACACAGCTTTATTTAGGATATTGGTAACCTCCACCCCACAGTTTTTTTTTTTTCCTTTTTTCGATTGTTGTCTACTGTCCTTGTCAGTAATATTTGTAACTCTTTATCTATTCCACTTTAAACATCCTTTTCCCTTATGTTCCCGGGTATTTAACATTGCTTTGATTTTCTTTACTCCCTCTTCTTTGACTACCTGTTCTTTGATCTTTGATCTTTCTCAAGACTCCATAATAGGCCTCTCTTTGTCTCCTGTTACTCTCTCCCCAGGTTATCTCAATCCTGCACAGTTTGACGACTCACAAATAATATTCCAACCTTAGGCCTTACCACTGACCTCTAGACTCTAACCATTTACTTGACATCTCTTCTTAGATGTCTCAAAGATGTCTGAAATCAAACACATCTAGATCATACTAATGATCTTTCTACATAACTCTGGTCTTTGTCCAATGCACTACAAGCATTGAATTATACAAGGCAGAAAGCCAGAAATCATTATGACACCTCAGTTTTTCTCACGGCTCATTTTCAATCCATCAAGTCCTTGCTTATTTTATCTCCTTGGAATTTTGTGCTGGGAAGAACCAGCTCCAACCTCTGGCCCATCTCTCCTTTCTGCCTATCTCTGGTTTCATTCTGTATTATGTATCAGGTAGTGCATGTGGAAATGCCTCCTCATAGGTCCCAGTTTTATCCACATCTCCTCCAAACAGTTGTCTCCTGGCCACTTCTCAGGCCTAGGAGTGAATACATCAATGACGTGGCTTGCTCTTGGGAATCTACACTCATATTAGAGACCCTCTCAGGCTCTCAAAAAGTTTCAGGGTTGTTTAGACAGGGATTTCTCGGGCCTGAGTATCACAGCTCCAAAAGGAGGAAGACAGATTTTGGTGGGCACATACCCCTTGTTTTATATAGACTCTGCCGTCTGACTCACAGGATAGCCAGAGGAGGACTTCTAAATTTAGCATGGATTTTAGAGAAGAGGATTTCTTGCATGGGTCCAAGGCCAGTACTATCCCTAAACATCTTTTCAACTTATCTACCTGTCTTTGTTTCTACATCATTGATGTAACTCAAGATCTCACCATCTGTTGGTAGAACTATTGCATTAGTCCCCTGACTAGTCTTCCTAAATACATGCTTTGCCCTCTCTAGTCTCTTCCCTATGCTGTAGTCAAGGTAATCATTCTGAAACAGAAATAAGATTATATCATTGAGCTAATAAAATCATTCAGCTTCTTTTCATTGCTTTCAGAATAATACAAAAATACTGTGGCTAGGATGACACACAAAGGCATGTAGTCTCATATCTCATCTCACACAGTGCTCCCCTCCAAGTCTGTGTAGTTCCTTAGTTTCTTTCATGTTCTCTCTTGCCTCAAGCATTTGCACGTGATGTGTGCCTTCAAGGCTATTTTCTTCCCTCATTCTTCAAGTCCACCTAAAAAATTCTCAGTTTAAAGGTGAGATCCCTGGAAAAGCCCTCTCAGACTTCTAGGGACATAGTATTGTTAAATAAATAGGTCTTGAATCAGAAACAACTTTTCATCACTAAATATTTGAATGTTATGCAATTTTGTCAATCATCTTAGATAAACTATTTTCTCATGGATGTTTTGTAACTTTCCATAAGAATAATTTTTGTGTGTGCTTATAATATTAAAATGTTCAATCTCATCTTTAGCTTTACCTGGAAATCTAAATAATTGCAAATTCTGCTCTTCTTTTCTGCAGCTAGCCTGCTTTTCTTTTCTTTCTTGCTCCTGCAAGAATTCCTATCACTTTTTAAATTGAGGCCTAACTCTTTGCTTTCTGCATTTTGGTCTTTTATCAAACATTTAGAAATTACATATGTTCATACCCTTCTTACTTTCCTCAGTCCGCTATACCTATTCATCCCATTTCCTCAGGAAGTTAACTTCACAAGCAAAAATGAACCCAGAGAATGCAAATTTGAAGGTTTACAGTCTGTTAAGTTATAGTTAGTTAAGAGGTTAAGAACCCACACATCTTATTTATGCATGAGACTGACTTTGTGTTTGGGGCTTCTCTGCTACTACTTTATCAGTCCAGGATAAAGTATCTTGTATCCTACAGTGCACAGTAATTTACAGTGTTGCATTATAATTATCTTTCTATTTGTCTGTCTGCTTTATTAGACCCTGAGCTCCTTGAAGTCAGCAACTGTCTTATTAATCTTTTGTATCTGGGCAGCCCCGGTGGCTCAGGGGTTTAGCACCGCCTTCAGCCCAGGGCCTGATCCTGGAGACCCAAGATCGAGTCCCACGTCAGGCTCCCTGTATGGAGCCTGCTTCTCCCTCTGCCTGTGTCTCTGCCTCTCTCTCTCTCTCATGAATAAATAAATAAAATCCCCCCAAAAAGTTTAAAAAATTTTAAAAAAATATTTTGTATCCTCATAACCTAGCAAATACTTTGCCTTCAGTGGTCAATACATTTTTAGCATGAACGAAAGACTAGATTGTGCTACTTAAAATAAGTATAAAACATTAATTTCTGGGTCGTGCCCTGTCAGCAAGAACTCTGGTGTTCTTAAATAAATAGTGGGTTTGTTGATGTCAGGACAATGTTTGCTTTAGATACCATCTTTCTTGATGTGCATTTTTTGCCAATTTTCCATGTAACCACAAAGAGAAATTTGGACTCATCAATAACAGTCATTTGCCTTCAAGACATTAAATGCCACAAGATTAATTCATATAATTTTAATGAAGAATAAATATTTAGTGTGACTATAAAATTAAATTTAATTGAAATAGTAATTGTATGTATTTTGTCTAATAATTTAAGCTATTGATGTTAATATACTGGATGTCTCCTAACTAAATCAGAAGTGTTTTGAGTGGCATCTGGGTGGCTCAGTTGGTTAAGCATCTGCCTTTGGCTCAGGTCCTGATCCTAGGGATTGAGCCCCACAGCGTCTCTGCTCAGTGGGGAGCCTGCTTCTTCTTCTCCCTTTCCTGCTCCCCTTGCTTGTACTCTCTTTGCCAAATAAATAAATAAAATCATAAAAGAAGTGTTTTGGAAAGAGAGTGTCATTATTGACATCATATATTACTGAAATTATTCTTTATGCTACTTGAATATATATTTTTTGTTGTGATAAATTATTAAATGAACTTTATTTACATATAAAAACTTCAGTCCTGTAAATACTATTCTAATAAAAGAGTTTTGTTATTTTCAGTGTCTATATAATGAAAAGCTAATTTTGAAAAATTCAAAATGTGCAATAATTATATTTAAAAATAATTTTGAAAACATTTACATTATATAGCTTATTATAATTATGCTACAGGTGAATTTCTTTTAAAAAAGAGAACTAGTCCAATTATTTATTTAATATATTTCTTAAGAGTTACAAGTTTTTTTTAATCAAATAATTCACTTATTAATGTTAGTCCATACACAGATGCTTGAAAAGTTGATGAGAATTTTCAGACTTAACATCCAAGGCTCAGGTGGGTGGCAGGCCAGAGAAGTTTTAGTTAGAGTCTGGCAATGGGAGATTACAAAAAATCTAATAAATTCTAAGCTTTAGAGGACACCAAGAAAAAAACATCATACTTTAATGAAAACTTTCTAAACCTGATCCACTGAAGTTTTTTTTGTGGTTAGTTTTTGTTAGTTTTTAAAATTAGGTTTCTTATTTTAACTCCAGTATAGTTAGCACACAATGTTATATTAGTTTCACGTGTACAATACAATACAGTGATTCAATAATGCTATACATTATGTAGTACTTATCAAGGTAAGTGTACATTTAATCCCCATCACCTATTTCACTCATTCCCCCATCTGCCTCTCTTCTGGTAGCATCAGTTTGGCCTCTAGAGTCTGTGTCTTGGTTTCTCTCTTTTGCTATTTTTTCCTTTTGCTTTGTTTCTTAAATTTCACAAATGAGTGAAATCACATGGTATTTGTGTTTCTCTGACAGTTTATTTTGCTTAGCATTATGCTCTCTAGCTCCATCATGTCATTGCAAATGGCAAGATTTCATTATTTTTTATGACTAAATAATATTACATTATATATATTTATATATAATACATATAGCTCACATATTCTTTATCCATTCATCTATTGTGTTAGTTTTTAAATTTGGGTATAGTTCACATGCAATATTACATTAGTTTCAGGTGTATGATCCACTGAGGTTTTAGCTTAGGAATATTTTAGTGACCCAACTTTTGTTATTTCACAAGAAATTTTTAAAAGTCCAGTTTTGTAACTTTAACCTCTTTTTTTAGGTAGTAAGTCTCTTGAATTATGTTTGGAAAAAAAATATGGAATATGAATAGTCAAAACACTTTCAAATTCTCAGTAGCATATTCATTTATTTGATTTCCATCCATAGCTATTATTATGACAGAGGAATTACTAGCATCAACTTCAATTTACATGTTTACAAATTATATTGGTTGTTAACTTATATGAAGAATGAGTAATAAGCATGGCTTTCAAACATTAGCTATATTTTTCTTGGAATAGAAAAATGATAAAAAATGGAAAAGTTTCATTTTACTTGTACAGTTTAGGCAAGTTTAAAGGATCTTTTTATTTCTTACAAATGTCAAGGTGAACTAGATACAGAGTAATGCCTGAAGAGCCATTGAGTAAGTCAGCAATGAATAAATTCTCAAATTTGGTTCCCAATTCCTTAACTTGATATATTAATTCTACCTTCTATCAGTCAGGCCCTTTTGCCATTCTATAAGATTTTTACATTGGAAATATGGAATCAGAGAATGTTCAAAGTGAAGAGTTCCCAAAGATAATTTCATCCAACTTGACCCATATGACATGGAGATCTATATGGATCTGTGTGTTTGAGTTTGGAGCTAGAAATTGACATTGAGCTGAATTAAACTGCATAGTAAAATGTAAAATTTGAAGTAAATTCCACAGGTCCATTGTACCATAAGAAAAGGCAGAAAAAAGGATCTTTTGTCATGGGGGCTTTAGAGGGAGGAACTTAAGAGATGGAACAAGGCAAAGATGGTTATCTAGTGTGGGTTTTATAATGTAAGTGGTGTTCTCATTGTTTTCTGTGATATCTCCAGCAAATTCTATATCTCTCATTAATGCAAGTGGGTATTTTGGATAAAAATTGGCTTATGGAGGAGATAAGGGGACAACTGATATTTGGATTATATTACAACTTTTTAATTTGCATTTGAAACATCTATGAAAGTCTATACATTTTGGACAATTTATTTCTTATTTTTTAATGGGAAATGTTCCTTAACAAATGAACAAGAAATTAAACTACTTAAGTGTTTCAACTGATTAGTTTGATGCTTCACGATCTTTCACTTGTCTACTCTTCTGTATTCCTTATAGCAGTCCAGGTCCTTCATGATAGGGAGGATCTGCATATGTCCATAAGATAGAGGAAGAAGGCTAAGAAAATATTTTTCTGTCTCCAAGTTTTTTTCTGAGTGGATCCAAATTTCTTGTATTTTGGAGTGCCTTAGGGTTAAGTGATTGTTTCTAGAAAGTATCTGTTAAAATACTGAGGCTGTTATTAGACATTTCCCCCCCATTTTTATGCATGTTCCACTTTATTTCCAAGAGAAGGTAATTCAGAAGTAGTAATCTATTACAGAGGGAGACAGCATTAAGGACTAACCTAAGAAGATGGCCAAATAGAGGGAAACTTGGTTTGAATAACTCGGTGAGAAGCTTCCAGATTTCAGAGATAATCGAAAGGCATAGATTTAAGGTAATGATTATGGTGACATGGAAGTGAGGGACTAGTCCAAAGAGATGTTTCACATGCTTCATGTGCCTTTTCTATCCTGTCAAAAAAAAAAAAAAAGTGCAAAATATTAGAGAAAAGGGATAAAGAATCAGATTTAATTTCCAGGTATATTTATATTTCAACTGAGCTATTTTTTCTCTTCTAAATGATCAGTATATTAGCATATTCTTTCCAGATGAAGTAATTTTCTTAACCACTCTCTCTTTTTAAACTTCTCCCACAAAAATGGGAAAACATTTAAAAGTCATTGGAGCTAGTTTCCTATTTACTTAGAAACTCAATTCTGTAGGCCATATTTATAACTCCTGGTTTAAACATTTACATTTACTCTCATGCCAGAGTCCTTTGATGACTGACTAAACCTGAGCGTTTAAAAGCTTGAAGAACAGAATATTTAGAAATAATATAGAAATATTTAGAAATAATAACAATTGTGTAGTTTTATTTCTTTCAGTATAGAATGTACATGCAGAACTAATAGAAGATAAATATAGGAACTCTTACTTTGGAAATCCACAAAATGTAAATGCTCAAGGGTTTCTTATTAATTAAGATGGACTTTAAGCATGTATATAGTGTTAAAAATTAAATATTTTAATTTACCAACCATCTACTAATCTCTAATAAGGATGCATTCATGGAAATATCTATTGGTACTGTAAGGAAAAAGTTTTTCAGGTGTTTTCAATTTATATTTGAAATTATGGGGTTGAAAACTATGGGATCTTCATAAAATACAGGAAAATCAATTCTAAGTTTCTAGATCAGTGATAAATTTGATCTTTTGGGTGTTCTATATTTACCATTGTATTACAATATAGCATTGCTATGCAAAGTAGATGGAGAGACTAATATTATTTTCATTTGTTAAATGAAAAAAAAACATGGACAAAATATATGTGTGGATGACAAAGGCCTGATTTTGTGAATTAGCACTACAATTACATCCAATGATAAGGATAGCATGTTTGAGCAAGCTTTCCCCAAGGATTTATATAAAGAAAAAGCTAGAGTTACACACTGACTTCAAATCAAAGGTGCCTACTTTTTCCCAGAGGCCAAAAGAAATGATATATAATTTACCAAAAAAGGAATTATTTTTTCTATTTATGAAGTTAGAAAGTTAGAATAGTATCCTTTTTTTTCTTTTCTAATATAGGGTTTCAGATTTAAACAAAATAGTTTTCTCCAATGGGAATAATTCCACAGGCAGACATTCTTTTATTTCTGTCCATCTGTGGCATGAAAGATAACTCAGGCTCCATTATTCAGGACTCCTTTGTGCTACGTAAGAAATTCCATCTCTATCCATCTATCATCTATCACCTATTATCTCCTATCTTCTATGTATCTATGGTTTCTTCTGTTTGATTATTTAATTAGCACTCATACCTGAAAATGACATAAAATAAAATATGTTCAAAGAAAGTATACTTCTTTCATCATGACTGAATAAAAAAGTAATGCTTCTCTTCAGTATTTGTTGCTCTCTGTCCCTATACGTGTCATAGGGCACCTGACAGTTTTGACTCAGTTATTTAATTAAATGAAATGACTACTTAAAACCTAATTGTTGTTTTATAGTATCAGAGAAATTCCATTTCCTACTGGTTGAAATGTGTAGTTCTTTATCTTTAAAGCAAAAGGACAGAGATGGAGTAGCCTTTCAGAGGTTGAGATCAGAAACTTGGGTGGGGAACAAAAAGGAAAGCAGTTTGAGAAAAACATCTTTGAAAATTATCTTCCCTTTGCTTTGTTTTTAGAAATAATGTGAAATTTATTTTGAAATAAAAAGTAACATTAAAGAAGAACATGTGACTTTTTTATTAAAAGAGAGAAAAGAAAAAAGTGTGAAGCAGGGATGGAAAAAATAGGATACCTGGTGAAGGTTTAGGATTCTTCTAACCTCTAGAGGTATAATCAAGGCTCAACCTGTCATATACATACATATTATATATATATATATATATATATATAATGTATATATATGCAATTTTATATATATCTATAAAAATTTTTTTAGTAGGCTTCATGCAATGTAGAGTTCAATGCAGAGCTTGAACTCACTCTGAAATAAAAATCTGAGCTAAGATCAAGAGTCGGATGCCATCCAGGTATTCCTATCCTATCTATAGTTTTATGACAAAGATTGCCATTACTGTCATTGTGTCCATTTTCTTCCCCATATCTCGTTAACTGAAAATTCCATGAGTTATGCCACATTGTACCTAAGCATCCTACTGCAGGACCTGAATTGCACATGTGGGCCAGAGCTGGGGTGGGAGTGTAGAACTTTTGAACATCCATTTTCATTGTTACTGTTCCTGTGGCTTTTTCTCAGTTTTAATCTGAGGCAACATAAACTTTTTTTAGAACAGTTTTAGGAGAATGAAAAAGACATGGAAACCTTGTGTATGTGTGTGTGTGTGTGTGTGTGTGTGTGTGAATTTTTCATTATTTATTGTCAAAAGCATATTTGGAGTTAATAATAGATACAGTTCAAAGTTTAGCTCTTTTAGTGAGTCTTATTTCCAAGCTTTGTCATTGGTTTGGTTAGAATTTTGCAAATATTAAAAACTAAAAAGTTCAAATAGTAAATCATGGATAAAGAACATGGTAATGAATAATAGGGACAAATCGTTTAAACTCTTATGTAAAATTTGATAAGCTGTTTTACATAACTAATGAATTGACAAGGTCTTGTGGTAAAAACAGTTCCAGATGGCAAACATACGCAACGGATTTAGTCAAACAATTTTTTTTGGCAAGAATGATATGAATTTTGTAATCAGTTGGGAGCCAATGAAATACAAAGATGAGTCTGGTTAATAATCTACAATTATTGGTTAAAGAAGTATATTAGTGTGAATTTCCCTCTGTTCGTCCTACCTTTTCTCTTCTATCAACCCCACAAGCCTTTGGCACAATGAAGTGGGTAACTTTTATTTCCCTCTTCTTTCTCTTTAGCTCTGCTTATTCCAGGGGCTTGGTTCGACGAGAAGCATGTAAGAATTCTATTTTCCTATTGTTCAACTTTATTTTAGTTTCCTAGTAAAATAAATTTTTTTTTGTAAAAGAAATTTTTAGAAAACCCTGCATCTTTCCAGAATTGCTTTTCTTTAGCATTTATTTCTAGACAGTGATGATATTTTATATTTGTGACCCCTTTGAAAGTTATTATTTTTTAAGATCTGCGAGAGAGCATGAAGTGGTGGGGGCAGGGAGAGGGAGAAGCAGGGAGCCTGAGGAAGTTATCTTATTAATATATTTCCAACATCCTATGTGAAAAAAAATAGAATTATTTAGTAGCTGTAACTACCTTCTGTACATGAAGGAGCTTAGAGTGCCTTAAACTTCACAGAATATAGTTGATGTTAGAATTGATAGCTCCGTATTCCCAAAGGCTATTGCACTGTGATTTATGGGGAAAAAAAACCCACAAACCTGTGTTGCTAATCTTGTAAATAGAACTTGTATTTATATTTTTCATTTCAGTCTGTCCTCTCAGCAGCTGTTAATAGACATTACAAGAGCATTAGATCTTATCCAAGTTTGAATATAAGGCTACAAATATTTAACGATTTTAATGATTTTTTGAAATCATATCATTCGTGATTGAATAACTTATCTGTTTTAATGCAGAATGAATACTTCATCATTCTAAGATTTTTCTGTCAGGATAAGAGGCAAATATTTTGGAGCAAACGAATACTTAAGTCATGTGGAGAGAAACACAAAAAGTAACATCATAACGAGGTCGTTTTCTTCAGAATGTAACAAATCTGTTTTATTTTTATTTTTTTCTTTTTTCCTCTCCAGATAAGAGTGAGATTGCTCATCGGTACAATGATTTGGGAGAAGAACATTTCAGAGGCCTGTAAGTTAAGACAGTGAAAAGTCAAATTTGTTTTTTCTAATAGTGTTGGTTATCATTCTGAAGTTCTTATATTCCTCAGTCATCAGAGACCAGGTTCTAGAATCACACTATCCAATCAAAGTGTCTGCATTGATGGAAGTGCTCTATATCAATACTGTTCGATATGGTAGCCACTGGCCACACCACATGTGGCTATTGAATGCTTTAAATGTGTCAAGTGCAACTGAGGGTCAGAAATTAAAGTTGCATTTGATTTTGGGTTATTTGAATCTCTGTAGCCCCATGTGCCTACTGTAGCCCTGGAACTCCTATCCAACCTGCATGGTGGGAAAGACTTTAATACCTGATTCCTGTGGCAGCTCACTTAGTTCTTTTACCTAGCAAACAGATCTATGGCTTCTTGAGAGTATTTTAATATTTTTTAATCCACTATAAAATGAGAAGTTTCTTTTTTAGAGGTCAATCTCATGCTACAGCCTGATGAAAAGAGAGGGATGTGTGTGTGTGTGTGGGGGGGGAGGTTGCTGTAAATAGTCAAAGGGCCTATGTAATGTCCCTGGTCATAATAATTAGATTTATTTAGAATACATTTCGCTTCCCTGCTCTATGTTTGTGCACCTACTGACATGCACACACATGTATTTATACATGGTGTAGATACTGTCCTCTGTCCAGAAAGCCAAATATGCCTGCTTAGCTTCTGATAACTGCTGATGTGAATAGACTTTCTGGCTAATAGTGAGGTCTGTAAAATACAGAACATATACAGACACACAGTTTGCTATCCAGCATAGCAAGCTCCTTTATTTTTTCTTGATTTTATTTATGTTCATGAGAGACACACAGAGAGAAGCAGAGACACAGGCAGAAGGAGATAAAGGGTCCCTGTGGGGAGCCCGATGTGAAACTGGATCCCAGGACCCTGGGATCACGACCTGAGCCAAATGCAGATGGTCAACCACTGAGCCACCCAGGTACCCAGCAAGCTACTTTATATTAAAATTTCATCATGTTACATTTTTCTGTGTCCTTTGTTTCAGGGTGCTGGTTGCCTTTTCTCAGTATCTCCAGCAGTGTCCATTTGAGGATCATGTGAAACTAGCCAAGGAAGTGACTGAGTTTGCAAAAGCCTGTGCTGCTGAAGAGTCAGGGGCCAACTGTGACAAATCCCTTGTGAGTACATTCAATTTGGGGGATTATTTCTTCTTCTCATAAGTGATCCTGATTATTTCAAAGGGGAAAAAAATCCCACTTAATATCCTCAATCACTGATTCATAAGTCTCAAAAGCGAGCATTGCCATTGTTTCTTCTATGATAGAGATGCTCTAGCTAAATCCACAGTTTTCAAAGCCTTTTTTTTTTTTATGAAGACCACACACAATGGTTGTAATGTATTTAAGTGGAAATTTTTTATTTGTGAAAGTCTCTTTTTAAAATCTGAGATTTGACTTCTTCTACTGGAGGCTAACAGTGAAAGCATGGTTTTTTTTATCTTCCGGAGGCACTCGTAGGATTTCTGTGGTAATTTTGTTTATTAGTTAAAATAATAGTACAGATGTATAGTCTTCATTTTAGGGATAGTTGCATTTTCACATAGAATAAAAAATAAGGGCATTTACTCATTTTGAAGGACTTTGACGTTTTGGTATTTCCAGGGAGGTGTTCAATTCAAGGAGAGGTTTATGTTTCTCTCACCGCTCAACCTTTCTGGGGCAAGGCCAGTTTTTATGTATCCCAGAATTCTTTTCTCCTTTTATTTCTTTCTCTCTACGTATCTCTCCCTCAAGGTAGAATCAGTACTTTAACTCGATGTCTTTAACACAGAGTTACGGCTGTAAATATGAATTCTTAAAAATGTACTTATGGAAAATTAATAAATCCTGTCTTCAGCCGTATATTTTCCCCTGAAGTTCCAGTTACTTTCATGATAAACGTTGATGGGGACAGAAAGAATACATCTAATGGAACACGTTTTGAGGCAAAAATGTTTCTAGAACAGAAGATCTATATTTCAACATAGCAATAAACAGTGAATTGTGTTACTCTTCAGTGTTTAAGCTTTATCTACTTAAGAACTGGACCTTTCGGAGAGGAGCAGATAAAGTGAGAAACTATCTGCGGCCTTTCTTCCTTGATGTGAATTCGCCTGCTGCATAGAGGACTATCTTCCTCTTATTTTTTTTATCTATCTATCATCTATCTATCTATCTATCTATCTATCTATCTATCTATCTATGTATCTATCTATTTATTTATCTATTTATTTATCTATCTATGTATCTATCTATCTATTCATCTATTTATTTATCTATCTATTTATCTATCTATCTGATAACAGCTGATGTGAATAGACTTTCTGGCTAATAGTGAGGTCTATAAAATACAGAACTATTTATCTATCTATCTATCTATCAATCATCTATTTATCTATCTATTTATCATCTATTTATCTATCTATCTATCTATCTATCTATCTATCTATCTATCTATCTATTTCTACTACTTTTCCCGGCCTGTGTGCAGCGCCAGCTAGAAGCAGAGGCGATGCTCCTTCCTTCTGGTTGCCCCGGGTGCACCTGCTCTTCCTAGTGGTGTGGTGGGCAATTCCTAGGAGGATCCCACGGATGGTCAGCTCAAGAGAAACTGTCCAAAGCTAAGGAAAAAAGGGGGACGTTTGCATGACTTCCTAACCAGGGTGCACCGATGCTTTGACTTCTCCATACCGTTCTTTGGGCCCAAGGAGCGCCCAGGGCCTGCGGGTGACCTGGTTGCTCCCTCCCGCCCAGCACACCCTGTTCGGGGACAAGCTGTGCACGGTGGCCTCCCTCCGGGACAAGTACGGGGACATGGCCGACTGCTGCGAGAAGCAGGAGCCCGACAGGAACGAGTGCTTCCTGGCGCACAAGGACGACAACCCGGGCTTCCCCCCGCTGGTGGCCCCCGAGCCCGACGCGCTGTGCGCCGCCTTCCAGGACAACGAGCAGCTGTTCCTGGGGAAGTAAGTCCGCGGGCCGCGCTCCCCCGGGCCTGGGCCCTCCGCTGCAGGGACCGGTGTCGGGCCGAGATGCCCGAGGTGCCCGAGGTGCCCGAGGTGCCCGAGATGCCCGAGATGCCCGAGGTGCCCGAGATGCCCGAGATGCTCGAGGGGCCCGAGGTGCCCGAGATGCTCGAGGGGCCCGAGGTGCCCGAGATGCCCGAGATGCTCGAGGTGCCCGAGATGCCCGAGATGCTCGAGATGCTCGAGGTGCCCGAGGTGCCCGAGATGCCCGAGGTGCCCGAGATGCCCGAGATGCTCGAGGTGCCCGAGGTGCCTGAGATGCTCGAGGTGCCCGAGGTGCCCGAGGTGCCCGAGGTGCCCGAGATGCTCGAGATGCTCGAGGTGCCCGAGGTGCCCGAGATGCTCGAGGTGCCCGAGATGCCCGAGATGCCCGAGGTGCTCGAGGTGCCCGAGGTGCCCGAGATGCTCGAGGTGCCCGAGATGCCCGAGATGCCCGAGGTGCTCGAGGTGCCCGAGGTGCCCGAGATGCTCGAGGTGCCCGAGATGCCCGAGATGCCCGAGATGCTCGAGATGCTCGAGGTGCCCGAGGTGCCCGAGATGCTCGAGATGCTCGAGGTGCCCGAGGTGCCCGAGATGCTCGTAGGGCAGAATGACCGCCTGCTCTTCTTTTGGGAAACTAGGTACCTGTACGAAATTGCCAGAAGACATCCGTACTTCTACGCCCCAGAACTCCTGTACTATGCTCAACAGTATAAAGGAGTCTTTGCGGAGTGCTGCCAGGCCGCAGACAAGGCCGCCTGCCTGGGCCCCAAGGTAGGCCGGGGCGGGGGGGGGGGGGGGGCGCCCATCATCAGGCCCCACTCTCTGAGCATCTTAGGGCCGCATCCAGGGGATGGGCGTCTCCCTTACAAGCTTCTTTACACGGTGAACAAAGCCGCCCTCCCTCTCCGCTCACCCCAAGATCTTTCACCATCTAAGGCCCCTGACCTCCTCCTGCCTCCTTCTCGGATTTGCCAACGTGAACCTGGCAGAGGAATGCATGTGTCTGAATATCTCACTTCTTTCATGGAGTCGGTCTCTCTAATGAAGCACAGAAACTGCTTATCTTTTCATGAGCCCATTTTATTGGGGAGGGAATTCAGACCGGAGACTCCAGCTGTACCCAGAAGGCTGGGTTTATCCGTTCATCCCATAAATATCCCGTACACACTGCCTTCTCATCTCTAGGGAGCTTATGACGTGAGGCTTGGTGCCCGACCGGTTGAGATGAATTCCATGAAAAACTAAGAAGTCACATCTGAAGTTTTGAAAGAGCATTTTGTGTAGAATTTTCCTTTTCTAATTTTTCCAAAATATTACTATCATTATTTTTTATTTATTTGTTTTTGTTTGCAGATTGAGGCTTTGAGGGAAAAAGTACTGCTTTCATCTGCCAAGGAGAGATTCAAGTGTGCCAGCCTCCAAAAATTCGGAGATAGAGCCTTTAAAGCCTGGTATTTCAAACTTAGTTTAAATCTTTATAAGGATGTAAATGGTTATGATCCAGTAGACAAAAATGTACATTTACGTGGCATTTTATATGGTGCTTTCCCATACATCTTTCTAGTCATTTAAAAGGTAGAAATTTAACAGTGGTGAAAATCAGAGCGTCAGTGAGAATTCCTCATTATTTTTTATTGTATTTTTTCTAAGTAGTCAAAGAATTTAGAGGGTGTCTTTTTTTTTTTTTGTCCTTATAGGACAGGTATTTAAACTTCTATTTATTTAGAAAGACTAGAGACCTTATACTAATGATCCATTCATTTTATAAAGCAGTAGTCAGGGTCCTCTACCTAAATTTATCCCCCAAACAACACAATTATCTGAATATGTTTGTCCTTTCATGTTCTGATAATTAAATTTAGCCATCAAGGTTAGTTCTCAGTCTCTCACAGCTCTAGCTCTGTTGTCAATCTCTTCTATTTGTCTGGGCCTCTGTTTTTATATTAACTTAGCCGGTTTTAGGAACATCCTCCAATTCCTAAACCAAGAAAAATCCCCTCCCCCATGCCTCACTTGCTAGTCAACAATGAATTGACAGCAACAGGGTATAAAATGAAAATAATAGACATCTTGCAAGCACTCTAGAAACCATCATTTGAGCTATCTTTGCCTGCTATCCCTACACCCACACCACCAAGATCAGCTAATGAAATCAGTAAACAACCCCCGCCCCAACATGAAATGATATGCAGTTAAACAGGCTGGGATCGGTTTTGGGGGAGGAGGAAGCTTTTATCAGATTTAGGAGACACTGACATGATTTGGGAACGCATATGGATATTAACATGTTGTCAGAAAGCTTAGATACTGTGCTGGATCAATGGCTTAGTCAAAGCATGCTTCATCAAAACTCCCTCATTTTGTAGAAGTTACAAAATTTCTTTTCTCAGAGACTCTTAGATGTCAGAAAGATTGAGTTTAAAAAGATAACGGGAGTTTGCACGGCATATTCTAGTTTATAAAATGCTTTCACATGGATTAGTTTAATTCTCACATCAGTCCTGCAATGTCGCGGGCCGCTGCCATGGTGTAGAGGCTGAGGTTCACAGAGGCTAGGGAACTCGCCTAGTGTCCCAGCCAGATCTAGGAGCGGGGTCTGGACTCCAAACCTGGTGCCTCTCCCCATGTTGCCTCTTCTAGAATCCCTCTTTGATTTCTGCTTTTATGAATCGCTTGACTTCCATCCACCACATACACACTCACAATAGCTAGTTCTGCCCTAAGGAAACGCTTTGCCCTCAGATAACCATGTGGTACGGAACTAGCATTAACAGAAGAACAAATAAATTGTACAAAGTTTATTGATATGCTATTTTGCCCTGAATTTTCTTGTTCTAAATAGGACTTTCCTAATGCTTTCACATAAAATATTGCACGTCAATAATGTTTTCACGGCGAATTTTCTTTTTAGGTCAGTAGCTCGCCTGAGCCAGCGATTTCCCAAAGCTGACTTTGCAGAGATCTCCAAGGTGGTGACAGATCTTACCAAAGTCCACAAGGAATGCTGCCATGGTGACCTGCTGGAGTGTGCAGATGACAGGGTAAAAAATCCGCAGTATGCTCTTTGGTGACTTACATGCGTCAGTTGGGAGGGTGAATTTGCTTGGGATGATCCATCGCTGAAGCCAACAGTGGGTTGAGATTATTTCCTGTGCCTAATCTGCTCAATTCTTTCCCTGCCTTATGGACTTTTTTCTTTTCTTTTTTAACCTGGCTATCTCACTCACTAAATGATCTGATAAACACATTCACTAATTTGTAACCCTTTCAGTCCTATTCTGAGGCAAAGTCTTACACTGAAGTAGGACAGCTGATATAAAGGTAGATTTCTAAGAAGACTTCTTTTTTGGGGGGTGGGTGGAGTTCGAGAAGTTCTGCTATCTGAAGAGATCTTTGGAAATGATGTAGTTTTTCCCACTTTATATTCTCTCTTACTTAACCATCTGTGCTACCTATACAAATATGTTTAGCATGATATCACTTTTCTCCAAACTTAAAAATTTGACCAAATGCCAGAATCTTAATCTCTCAGAATTCTTTCTGGAATACTAAGGCAAAGATTTTACATGTATGAGTAGGGCCTGTGACTATGGTCCTGACTAATTTTTCAAAGATCTCTCACATTTTATTTCATTATTTGGTTTCAAAATGCCTGTACTTAATTTGAGGGGAATATTTGAAAAACACTACTGAGTTTTACTTTTTTTTTTAATTTTTATTTATTTATGATAGTCACACACAGAGAGAGAGAGAGGCAGAGACACAGGCAGAAGGAGAGGCAGAGACACAGGCAGAGGGAGAAGCAGGCTCCATGCACCGGGAGCCTGACGTGGGATTCGATCCCGGGTCTCCAGGATCGCGCCCTGGGCCAAAGGCAGGCGCTAAACCGCTGCGCCACCCAGGGATCCCCTGAGTTTTAATTTAGAAACTTAAATGCCAAAAAAAAATTTTTAAATACCTTAACAGTTGAAATATAAAATTATTAATAGCCGAGATGGGCCCCTGTTACCGACCAGTCTCTTGTAAATGAGGGGAAATATTATATAGTAGTTCTATCTGAGTCTCTAGTCTTAGGAACATGGACTAAAAGTGTTCATAGGAGTCATGTTGGTGTGTGTATGGTCTTTGAATACAATAAACATGTTTTGCCAACATAATAAAGAGAAAGTGCAGAAATGTCGATTTACATTGAAAAATCTTTATCAACTTGCTTATAGGCGGATCTTGCCAAGTATATGTGTGAAAATCAAGATTCAATCTCCACTAAACTGAAGGAATGCTGTGATAAGCCTGTGTTGGAAAAATCCCAGTGTCTTGCTGAGGTGGAAAGAGATGAGTTACCTGGTGACCTGCCCTCATTAGCTGCTGATTTTGTTGAAGATAAGGAGGTTTGCAAAAACTATCAGGAGGCAAAGGATGTGTTCCTGGGCACGTAAGTGGATAAGGAATAATCCTTCCATAGCTTTTATGTGGTCTCAGGATTCAGGAAGATAAATAAACTGGGCTTTCTATAGGCATTGCTACAATTTCCATGTTGTCTACAGTATTTCTTTATCCTTCCCTCTCCTAGCTTTTAATTTTTTTGGGGAAAAATTAATTAGCTTAGAAAATTATTATAAACTGTGTATTATAATACACGCTTATGGCAAAAACTCAATCAGTAGAAAAGAGAATAGGGAAGAGAAGTAATAAAAATTTCTATCTTTATCCCTCACCCCATTCATTTTCTCCTTAGGGATATTTCTGGAAATATGTCTAGGAACATTCTGTGTATACATAAATTATATACATATTATTCATTTGTTCACTCAAAGAGTATTTCTTGAACTTAACTACAATAGATATGTGTGAATATATGTCATGCATCCTTATATCTCTGTTTATGTATCTGTCTCTCCATCTGCCATTTATTCGCCTATATAAGGAAGTATAAAAAGAAATGTGGAGTCTGCTACTAACTAGGTGCTTTATATTTGGTTGAACAGACTAGAAATACAGTAGCATGGCAGGATAGCATGAAATTAAGTGACAAAATAAATGAGTATATATAGTCAGTAAGTTTGATGATAAACTTCGCATTTTTATTGTTGGATTTTTTTTTAATGATTTTATTTATTTATTCATGAGAGACAGAGAGATAAAGGCAGAGACACAGGTAGAGGGAGAAGCAGGCTCCATGCAAGGAGCCTGATGTGGGACTTGAACCTGGGAATCTAGGATCATGCCCTTATTGTTGGATTATAAGAGTGTAATGTGCACTACATATTTTACATAATCATGTACCCTTCAAGATTTCACTCATTCAGAGAGGAAAAAGAAAAATTTAAGAATATATCTCCATCAAAACCCTTTTGTGGTATAGTTCAAATTCTTAAAAATACACATAATAATAACAGGTGTCACTCATCAAACATTTACTATGTGCCAGACAATGTGTATTTGCATTGATTACGTCATGTGTTTCCCACAACCCATCTTATGAGATAGGTACTGTTATTATCCACATTCTACAAAGAAGGCAACTAAGGCCATGATGGTTTTAATAAATTGCTTAAGGTGATATAGTAAAATAAGTGGCAGAGCCAGGATTGGAATGCAGGTAGCTTTCATTCTGAACTGCAGCCCCTTAGCCACTAAACTTCCCTGCATGGGGTCTGGTCAAATTCAGACCTTTGTGATATGAGTTACTCTTGAGTTAGTTATGTGACCTTTCTTGTTGGTATCTAACTAAATCCAAGTAAAACTATTTTATTTTCATCTGAATCAGGTTTTTGTATGAATACTCAAGAAGGCATCCAGAGTACTCTGTCTCATTGCTTTTGAGACTCGCCAAGGAATATGAAGCCACACTAGAGAAATGCTGTGCCACCGATGATCCTCCTACATGCTATGCCAAAGTGGTAGGTTTCTCAAAGGGAAAAAGTGTCATCCTCTGGCTGATGATCCTTAATAATGAGAAAAACAAATAATCCAAGAATGTGAGTTGCTAAATAGTGCAATTTAGATCTTTTCTTGGAGTGGTTTCAGTTTTGTGCTCTTAAATATTACAGGAAAAATAGCTTTAAATGGAATGGTTAATAAAACCTAGAGTAGTCTAGAAAGGAAAGATCTAAAGAGAACAGCCTCTAATTTCACAAAATTTTGACCATGCCTTTTTTTCATTTTTACACTCCTGAGAACAAAATAAGATAAATTTAAGTGTTAAGAGGCTTAACTTAGATATAAAGTTAACCGGATTCTAAGACTTACCAAATATCAAGAATTAGCATCTTAAGGATGATTGTGAAATCTATTCATTTAGAATATTTTCAGATTTTTTGGAAAAGGTTTAGAGATTGTTTTACAAGACTTTAAGTAAGGAGAGGAAATCTTGAGGATTTTTGCCATATTCAGCTATAGTTTAAGAGGATTTTAACATGTTTAAGATATTTAGCACTCCTGGCATATATAGTAAGTAGTTTCCAAACTTCAAAATCAAAGGAAAGTCATTCTTTCCTCTATTAAGAACCTACTACATGCCAAACACCATACTGGAGCCAATGACTAAGGTAAACTCTCTTATCTCAGGGAGCTCAGAATCCAACTAGATAGATGGCTTAATAATGATGATATAGTCAGAGGCATCATTTGTTAAGCTTTTATTATCTGCCAGGCACCGTTTTAAATTCATTAGCTCAGGTGGTTTGTAGAACAATTCTTGAGGTGAATACCATCTTTATCCCAATTTAAAATTTTTTTCTTTTTCTCCTCTTTTGTATTTTTATTTCTTTTCCTCTTCTTCTTCTTCTTCTTTTTAATCCCCATTTTAGCAGCAAGGGTTTTGAAGTCTGGAGATGAGGGGTGTAATTACACAATTAGAAAATGAGTTGGATGGTCTGGTTCTAACACCAGCAGTAACACTCCAGAGCCTGAGTATTCTTAATCTCTTATACTGTACGCCCTCCCTGAATAAAATCACAGTTTAAATATGTTTGATAGATTTGGCATCAAAGATCTAATTACATGACTTTGAGCAGAAAGGAGGAAGGATCTCATTCTGCCTAGAGGGGTGTAAAAAAACCCTGTGTTTGGTCCTCAGGCGGAATTCTATCAACACCATTCTTTTACCTTTCAGCTTGATGAATTTAAACCTCTTGTGGATGAGCCTCAGAATTTAGTCAAAACAAACTGTGAACTTTTTGAAAAACTTGGAGAGTATGGCTTCCAAAATGCGTAAGTATTTTTGTTTATCGGCTGATTTTTTTTCTTGATCAATTTGTTATTATTTAAGACCCAATATATATACCACTTATCATAGACATTTTATTCATGAAAATATAGTATATATTCCTAATCTCTATCAAGAAAGACTGGAGAGGGAGAGATAAAATGGTTAATGGAATGGAGAGGCCTATATTTGAGTGCAGTTTAAAAAATTGGCCTCTTGAGATTAGGAAGGGAAATAGCAAATCATGGAATATAGGAACCAAGGATGCCCCTTGAAGGTTAAGGAACAGCTTATGGGCAAACAAAACATAGCAATGCTTTACAAAGGAGGCAGTGGTAGACTTTGAATAATAGTAGCTCAGAAGTAATATATAAGCTGATAGACGAATGTCCTGATCCACATAGAGCCTTATCTATGGAGGTAAAGATAAAAGACACATCATTCAGTAGATATTTACTGTTCAGTTTACATATGTTAGCATTCTTCTAACTATGGGTGCTGGGGATAAGAACAGAAAACCAGATATAGTATCTTCTCTTGAGTAGATTGTAGTCACACATGACTTTTGGTGGTGATTTGAACTCTTAATAAGTGATTATTATGTGCTAGATACTATGCCAGGTTGATCGCATACTTTAATTTAATGCTTGCACCATCCCTATTGAGTCAGATATAATTTTTTTCCATTTTATAGATGAGAAAACTTATACGTATCTTTCAAATTTAGCATGATATTGACATATATTAAGATGTCAGTAGGTGTTTTTTTTTTTTTTGGTTTTTTTTTTTGGTTTTATTGAAAGAAAGAAACAATAAATAAATATACTAGTGTCATTGAGTTATGATAAAGTAAGTCACTTTCCTAAGATTGAATAGCACAGGTGGAAACAAAGATTAACTAGTTACTCAGGACCAGGTCCTCCCACATACTACTCAACCAACCTGGAGACAGAGATAATTTTATGGACGGAAAGTCATTTTAGTTAATTTTACCTAAGCGTTCTCTGCTTGACTTACTATGTTAGAGAAAGACAGTTTCTTGCCTGGCTGAAAACACATGGACTATTTTGTTACAGGCTCTTAGTTCGTTACACCAAGAAAGCACCCCAAGTGTCAACTCCAACTCTCGTGGAGGTCTCAAGAAAACTAGGAAAAGTGGGCACCAAATGTTGTAAGAAACCTGAATCAGAGAGAATGTCCTGTGCTGATGACTTTGTGAGTCTTTTATGTATAATAAATTAATAATTAATTTTTGCCTTTAGAAATGGACAAAGCTAACTTTCAGAAACAGGGCTGAACTAACATGTATGTGCATGCACGTGTGTGTATTTGGTAGTGGCAGCCGGGACTTGGTCATCTATAGTATCCTGAACGAGGATTTGTATAAGATCCCCAAAATGATAAATTGACAAAAATTCCATGAATTTTCTATGTTTAATCCTAGCAGTTAAAACTTTCATATTCTTTAGGGTATTTTTAAAATATGTATCAGTGTAAGACTATTTCCTTCCTACTCTAATACATATCTTAAGACTCATGTCAAATTATTTTAATCAATTATTTTCTCAAGTGAATTATTCTTAAAATGTAGACATATTTAAGAGAAAATACTTTTAAAAGTCCCTCATTATTTGTAGTTCCAAAGTTAAGCAAATCACTTCCTCAAATCAACCTTAGATTAAACATTGCTAGTTAAAATATAACATACCTTTTAGTCCATTGGAAAGTAGGAGTTCATGGAAAACTTTTTTTTTTTTTCATGGAAAACTTTTTAATGCTTCTTTTGAATTTCTACCCTCCTACCTGTTCTTTAGCTGTCCGTGGTCCTGAACCGGTTGTGTGTGTTGCACGAGAAGACCCCAGTGAGCGAGAGAGTTACCAAATGCTGCTCAGAGTCCTTGGTGAACAGACGACCATGCTTTTCTGGTCTGGAAGTCGATGAGACCTATGTTCCCAAAGAGTTTAATGCTGAAACATTCACTTTCCATGCAGATTTATGCACACTTCCTGAGGCTGAGAAACAAGTCAAGAAACAAACGTGAGTAATATTTCATTACTGCAAGCGTTTAGAGTCTTGAGAGTGAGAGTTGTAAATTGAAATGTGTAACTTTTTCTGAGGTAGAGATTATGTTCTTTAGAAAATAGTATTTATGTATTGGTCTTAGTAAGCTGATAAAAATGTCAAGAATAAAATGGATAGCGTTTTGTTTTATTAGCAAAAAACCCTCTGTGGTATAATCTTGTCTACAAATCGTTCAGAATAATCTTATGGATAGAAGCTACAGTGGAATAGTGTCTTAAGACAAGTTCATCAGAAAAAGATGAACAATTAACTGATGCATTTGTGCAAATAACAAATTAGTTATTAGAAATCATGGAATTTATTTCTAGGCATGAATGGTTATTTTAAGTTTGTTCAATGGCAACCCACAGGCAAGGCAAATCCTCAACATATAACTTTTGAGAATTGGACTTGAGTGAAAAATATCTAGGAAAATGAGTTCTGAGCCTTGAAACCCTATTGCCGTCACAGGAGTTGGAAATGCATGAAATTTAGCACCATAAAGTTGTTAACTTGGAGCATATTAGTAAATGTTTATAGTGTTATCTTGGGGGTTCTAATCATGGCCATAGACTTATGGGTAATATTGCAAAACCCCCAACCTCTCTCTAGCACTGTTATCCTTGTGGATGTCAATAAAAGAGAACCACTACCAGCTTCCGTCAGTTTGGATAGTTTTATTATCTGTGGCCTCTCCCATATTAACTGAAGGGGGTAAATTTTGCAGACCAAATATAAAGACTCTCAGATTATAAACTTCTAAGATGGAGTCCAACAGGATAATTAAGCTTTTAAGGATCAGTTTTAGCTCCTAAATCACGAGAAAATTCCATTCAACATGGTATAACTGCTTTTTTTCTATTTAATATCGTATAACTACTAAAATCTGAATAATGTATAAATTCAATGACATCCTTTCCAGAGACTTACTGAAAAGAGATCTGTTGATTTATTGATACTACAGATGTTGAGCGATTTACATTGATTATCTCTTTTGATCCTTCCACCAACTCTGGGAGTGTGGACTTTATTCTCATTATGCAAGCGAGACTATTAAAGCTTAGAGTGTTAGTAAATTGAACACCAATAAAAAATAAATTAAAAAAAAAAGAAGTACAATAGAGAAAAATAAATAAAAAAATAAATAAAGCTTAGAGTGGTAAGCCTGGGCCTCAAGCTCAGAGTTGCCAGGCTCCACAACTTATAATCTTAAACAATAATGCAACTGTCTTTACCATCTCTATTTTTCTTTCTCCCTTTTTAGAAAATTGAAGTGTAATTGACACACAAGGTTACATTAGCTTCAGGTGTACAACACAGTGATTTGACAAGTCTGTACATTATACTGTGCTCACCACAAGTATAGCGACCATCCTTCACCATACAACACTATTACAGTATCATTGACCATATTCCCTCTGCTGTGCCTTTTAATCCTACGATTTACTCATTCCATTGCTTTCTATACGTAGGCAAACTTTTTTTCCCCTGATTTTTGCTGTTGTTTTGTTTTCTTTTCATTCTAATGCAGTGCACTTGTTGAACTGCTGAAACACAAGCCCAAGGCAACAGATGAACAACTGAAAACTGTTATGGGAGATTTTGGAGCCTTTGTAGAGAAGTGCTGCGCAGCTGAAAATAAAGAGGGCTGCTTTTCTGAAGAGGTACTGCAGTTTCTTCATTGCGACATGACTAATTTCCTTTCTTGTTGCATTTGATCTGGCCAGGACTTAGGGTTTTATATATCTGAAGGACACTGTATATTCAAGACCAGAATCTTATTCCACATACAATTATCTGACAAAATTACTTCAATAGTTCTCATTTTTTATCTCCTGCTGCACTGGAGCATATTAGTAAACATTTATAGCGTTTGTTCTGTTTCCAAAGTTGTGATGTTTATAAATACAGATAGAAATATTTGTAAGGCTCAAGTTTTTGAGCCGATACATTAATTTATTTAAACATATTTTTGAGAAAATGCTGGTTTGTGATTTGGTTGAATTTGAGTTTGATTTTCTAGGTTAATGGGGGAACTTTATATTTAAATGTCTGAATCATTTACTATTCCCCCTATGACTTGAGGGTAATGTTTTTATTCCTTTGGGAACAATGGATGCCAGTAACGCTCCTTGTAGAGATTCTACTACCAAAGTGGAATTAAAGAATGTGATTTGTGTAAAATTAGTTTGTAATTACAGATGGCTGTATAATTTTTTATCCTAATAGTGATGCTAATATTTTTCCCTAATCTGTCATCTCTCTGTACTCAGGGTCCAAAACTCGTTGCTGCTGCTCAAGCTGCCTTAGTCTGAAAGAACACAATAACAAACATCTCAGGTAACTATACTTTGGATTTTGGTTTTTAAAAAGTAATTATAATAGTCACTATTAAAATAGCAAAGATTGACCAATCATTTACCAAGAGCCATATAGACCAGTGCCAGTCACCGTTCTAAGACTTTTATATGTATTAACTTATTTAATTCTCAAAATAGTAGCCTGAATTGAGTGCCATTAGTTTTCCCATTTTTCAGATGAGAAAGTGAAGGCACAGATAGACATAGGTTCCAAAATTTACCCAAGGACCATCCAGCTCATGAGGGGTGGAGCCCCAATTCAAAATTCAGACCGATGCTTGAGAGTTAACCAGTTTCCTATTCTGACCTAATGTGACACAGTAGATAGAATCATTCAACTGAGCAATGGTTTAACAGTGGGGTATTTAGATAGTAGGCTGGACCATATGAAAGTTTTAAGGTAAAAAACAGTTTAATAGCAATAATTTCACACGGTTCAATCTAACAGCCCGGTAACAAAGTAATTTTATTGGAGAATGTGATAGATCTACCTTATGTAAATTTGTACTTTATAGTGAGTAACTTGCTACTAAGCCCACTTTAAAAGTTAAATGCTTGAACATAAATATATTCATCCATTTTGGTTGTAATATTCTGGGGGAAATTAAAAAAAATAGTATCAACTTTCTTTTTAAAAACAAATTGTCCAACTATTTTCTAGCATGAATTATTTTCTGTCCCCACTACTAGGTTTTCACTTACTCTTTGCCCACCTGATAATACCTACATATTGTGCATTCAAGGGAGGAAGCAACTTTGTATCTTTGTAAATTCAATCTTCTTAAAATGTGATTTGTTTTCATCCTAAATGGCAAGATTTTCTTTGGAAAGTTCTAACTTTGAGAAGACACTTGTTTTGTTGGTAATTAATTTAGATAAGAAGTAGGTATTAAGTAAGTGATGATGACAAGCTTGGGATTTTGAAGCCTGAAGAACTGATGACATCAGAGACAAAGAGAGGACTTTACAATACTTATTGGTGTGTCCTCTGCCCCAGCCCAATAGAAGAATTCAGAGTCTAGGACAGGCTGAATGATTTTCTTTTGTGGAAATTGCAGGAAGACAATCTAAGCAATTCAACATTGATTTGAATAGATTTCAAAGCTCAGACCATTTTACAAACAATACTTACATTTGTCTTTTTGTCTTTTAGCCTTCCCTGAGAATAAGAGAAAAAAAGAGAAATGAAGACCTAGAGCTTATTCATCTGTTTTTCTTTTCTGTTGGTGTAAAACCAACCCTCTGTCTTAAGAACACAAATTCTTTTAAACATTTTGCCTCTTTTCTCTGTGCTGCAATTAATAAAAAATGAAAAGAATCTAACATTATTGTCCAGGAGTGTTATTTTTCACAGACGTATTGCCATCCTGAAAATTGTGTAGGATCTGTGAATATCCCACTGTTCTCTCTTTTCCCACTTCAGTCTAGTTCTTTAGGGGCTAACTGATGAAAAGAAACATTAATAATCTTCTGAGTTATGGATCATAAACATTCAAATAAATATTTTAACATTATGATAACTCTGAATAAAAGAATGAAAACTGGTATAGGCTTTTCCTTACTACCAGGACTAGGGTATGTGACGGACAAAGAGGATAGAGATGATTGTAAGAGTGGTTAATTGAACTGGAAAAAAAAAAACTGAGCCTCAAAAAAAAGGTAAGGCAGTTTAGGATGACAATACATGAACAGGTGTAAGAAGTTTAAGTTCACCACCTGTTTGGAGGAGCATTGTTGGAGGGGGGATCAAAGATCTGAACACGGATGCAATAGAAGAGTGAGAAAGACATATAGGACTGAGAGAGTGCAAGAGTTGAAAGGTGAAATGCAAGAATTGAGATGTTACACTCAAAATTGAGCCTCTTGTCCCTGTTCCCAGAGGTAACCACTGATATAAGACAGTTATCTATGAATTTACAAGCATAAAGTCATTTATAACCTTTTTAGGTTGTGTACTTTAGAATTTTTTATAGAATAGGTCTCATATGTACCTGCCATCTGCAATTTATCTTTTCCCTAATAATGTTCTATAGTTTCATTTTAAGCATGATGCTTGCAAAAGACTTTTGTACCAAGTTTAGAAAGTCTCCTTTCATTTCTGGAATGTTGCATCCCACAGCCTCCTCCCCTCCATCCCTCTATCTCCACCCATTTCCACACACCACCTACTTTGGCCTCACCACTGACTATATCAAATACTTTTCCACATTGGATGCAATCATCACAAAGTTGAGAGAGATCCTAGAAGGGGAAAAGTGGAGATGGTAGGCACTGGCTCATCAAAGACCCTGGAGACAGATCTAGAAAATTTTGAATAAGATGTTTTCACAGAACTGGGCCCACACAGGATCAGGTCTGGGTGCCCTACCTGGATGGCATTGTCACTTGGTCAGTGAAGGAGGACTTCAAACTTTTGGAGGAAGAAGCCCCAAAACACAGAACTCCCAGAGTTCAGCTTCCCTGCTTCCTAAGGGGTAAGATTCCCCTGGGGAGCTCAGACATTTGAGGCTGAGTGGTTCAGGAGCCCGAGGCCTGCTCTACTTCTGACAGGGCAGCCTAGTAAGCGCATTATTCTGGCTGGATGGCGGTTGCAGTGTGCCTTTTGCTGCACGGTGCAGAAATTTGGGCCACCAGAATGGTGCAGACTCACTGGTGTGTGTGTGTGTGTGTGTGTGTGTGTGTGTGTGTTTAGAATTTTTCTGTAAGGAAGATATGTCACTTCACTCCATTTATTTACTTGTTCACTTTATGCTAGAATGAATTCATGTATATTTACTTTGTACTTTGGGTTATAATTCAATGCTACATATTTTTGTTGTTGTTGCTCAAATTATTTCAGCTTTGGCCTTTATGAGTTCTTTCAGTTTGGCTTCTGAGTCCCTCTTACCTGCCCCCATACTTGACTTTATGAGCATTTCTTTACTCTCTGGCACTCAGAGATACTCCAGGCTCATCTTGTTACTTTCCTTTCCTCAGACCTGGAAACAGTCATTTCTACAAGGATCTCTGGTTCTGTTGAATCCATAGTGGTGTTTAAACAATAATCTGAGCCTGGGTTGTACTCGTTAATGGGGTGTCACTGCTTCTAGACTCTTTCAGGGAAGACAGCTAAGAAATGTGGGTTTGTATATTAGCTCATTTACAAACACATACCTGTAATTATTTCTGTATTATCTATCATCGATCTATCATTTATCTATCTATCATCATCTACATAGATAGATAGGGTTCATACTGATGTCTCTGACCATTCCCAGAACCACAAAGTTCATTCAAACCTTCCTTTCTTGCATATTTATTACTTAGCTCTTTCATAGAAGCTTGGCTCCCATTACTTACCATGAATTTACTTATTTGTTCAACCCCGGGATACATATGAAAAGTTTCAAAATTACTGACCCATACCTCCATAGGAAACAAATTTACTGACTAGAGTACAGTGTCTATATACCTTATAACCCTATTTTTCAGTTACTGAGCTCCATTTTTTTCTACCCTCGTTAGTGAGGTTGTGACTGGTGAGTTTTGGGTGACTCACTCATATTGGACACAAGATGAACTTAGGGTTTGGGAGGTTGACTGACTTTTGGGTCCATCCAGCAGTTTTTTCCTGTCTGTGTTCCAATAAGACAGCCTCTGTCTTCCGTATGCAAAGGTGGGAAGTGGTGACAGGTGTCCTTTGTGTACTTCCTTCCATTGGCACCCAGGATGGTCATTCTAATCCTTCCACAAACTCCACATCAAGTGTCATGTAGTCTTCAGGGGTTTACATGTCTATCTATTCCAAGGGCTTTGTAGACAATTGCTTTGCAATGTCACTGGGCCTTTCCAGTGGAGGTCCTCTCTTTCTTCTGTCAGTTTGGTTATGTCATGCCCCTCTGCCAAATATCTTAAACCCTGCCAAATACCCCTTGTTGGAATGGAATCACTCTTGCGTCATCACGGGGCCCTCACCTATCATCCCTGTTGGTGGCTGTGTGTGGAAACCAGGAGTGGAGTTAACATTGAAAGAGTTTGCATTCTAGAAATGCAGTGATTATGATCTAAAAGTTCAGTAGAAATATGGGTGGAAGATGTGCTGATCTATGTTTATGCTAAGAAAGTCATAATGATACATTTAAAAAGACCAGAGACATTTGTGGTTATCATCAATGAGGCACAATGATAACATTCAAGAGAATCCTCGGAAGCCAGAACTTATGGTGACATGATGAATGACGTGTCATTGTGAAGAATGATGTGACCAGTGCTACTTTAAATAGGTGATAATTGAGAACCATAGAGGCAAGAAGGGAGATTCTTTTTTTTTTTTAATTTATTTTTTATTGGTGTTCAATTTACTAACATACAGAATAACCCCCAGTGCCCGTCACCCATTCACTCCCACCCCCTGCCCTCCTCCCCTTCCACCACCCCTAGTTCGTTTCCCAGAGTTAGCAGTCTTTACGTTCTGTCTCCCTTTCTGATATTTCCCACACATTTCTTCTTTTGTTTCCATACAAATAAGCTCCAAGGAGCGATCACGCCATGAATAATAACAGCACTGCTACCTTTTCCTTGAGATTATAGATAGAAAATTAGCCAGAAATGAGATGCATTTGACAATAAAGAGGACAGTACCAACAAAGAGAGTATCGGGACCTGAATAGGAGGATATGCTGTCTGGACATTAGGATGAATCTTCATGTGCACTTACTGGACAATCAAGCATGTAAGTATCACTTCTCTCTCTATCCATTATTTTAAATCTTAAGTGATAAATTAATGAATCTCACATGGGCCCATGCTGGTGTTGCATAAATCCAGAGGACATTATTAGTATGGAATAAATGTGAAGAGTGCCACCTGGAGTTGAACAACAGGGGCCCAGTTATTTTATTGCCGTTGTTAACATTTTAGGGATTTGGTTTCCAAAGGTTGTGGCTGACAGTGTGATGAACACGGTTTTATACCGGATGTGTGGGCTATGTGGACATTACGCATGGAATCACACAGTTTCCACCCTTGCTTCTCACCTGACAACTCTCTTTGCTCCTCTTCAGTCACTTTATAAAGTGATTACCTTTCTCATCTCTTTTTTCACCTCCCCTTCAAGATTCTAAGCAGTTTGAACTTCATACTATTCCTTACTACACCGTGCTTTTTTGTGCTTTCTTTTTTTTAAGATTTTATTTTTTATTCACAAGGGACACACAGAGAGAGGCAGAGACACAGGCAGAGGAAGACGCAGGCTTCCTGTGGGGAGCCTGATGGGGCACTCGATCCCAGAACCCTGGGATCACGCCCTGAGCCAAAGGTGGACGCTCAACCATTGAGCCACCCAGGCGTCCCTTTTTTGTGCATATGTTCTTCTTCTACTTGGAATGTCTGTCTGTCTGTCTCTTCTTTACCTCCTTAATTCAACTGAAAGGGCACCTTCTTTGAGGAAATTTCCATGCATTGTTAGTCACTTCCTTCCCTGATGCCCCTTCACTTTTGAACTTGAATTGTTGTGGCATTCACCCTTTATTGTAATTATGGGAGATTTTATATCCACTTTAAACATGTAAAATCCAGTTCTAGACCTGAAATTTAAACACACATGGTGCTGACTCTTGAGAGCAAGCTCATTTAATGGTATCAGTTCATTTATATTTCTCTCTTCTACTAACCAGTATTTCTCATCAGAAGGGACATGGATTGGAAGCCCATGTGTCTGCATTTATCATAACCTGGCACCTAGTGCATATTCAATAAAAATTAGAGGAATAAATTTATTTATACTAAGGGCTATAAATATTCTAAACTAAAAATCACAGAATCCTGGCTTATAATAATTTCTAGAACTTCCAAAACAGTAAATACAGTAAAGGGAATTTTATGAAGATTTGTATCATGCAAGTTTATGCTTTAAGGTAATAAAAATGTGAAATAATGAAGATGACTTCAAATTACAATATCTCAAGAACTGAATGTTTAAAGCTGATTGGCCGAGTAATGTTCCATTTGGTGGTGTCACTTTTGCACCAGCTCAATTGATCTAAAATTATCTAAATTATCTCTCATGTGAGTAACTGACAAGTATATGAATACTTTTTAAAAAAAGTATATGAATACTTATATGACACCAAAGAAAGTGCTTTAGTATTTTGAGATATATCTTTTGGGAAAAGTAGAATCTTTTTCTAATAATTTTTTTTTGTTTATAAAATATTACATATGATGGTTGACATATAGATAAACAGCATTTTGTCCACTTAATTCATGTGAACCTCGTGTAATTTCTTCAGCACTGGGGGATCCCTGGGTGGCGCAGCGGTTTGGTGCCTGCCTTTGGCCCAGGGCGCGATCCTGGAGACCTGGGATCGAATCCCACGTCGGGCTCCCGGTGCATGGAGCCTGCTTCTCCCTCTGCCTGGGTCTCTGCCTCTCTCTCTCTCTCTCTCTCTCTCTCTGTGTGTGACTATCATAAAAAATAAAGAAACTGGGACATAGAAGTCTATTAAAAAAAATTTCTTTAGCACTGGACTATTAGCAGTTGCCAGGACATCTGAGAAATACTGCATGCAAACAAACAGATCATTTTTCCATATTTACTCTTTGTCTCCACTTAGGTCTTACTCAGTTCTGTCTGTTGCATATTTCTTCCTTTATTCACTTAGTCAATTGATATATGCACCCAAAGAGCTGGTTCCTTAAAAAGCTGATCTTAAGAATCTGGAGGGAGGGGGCACCTGGGCGGCTCAGTCAGTTAAGCATCTGCCTTCAGCTCAGGTCATGATCCTGCACTTCTGGGATAGAGCCCTAAGTTGGGGTCTTTGCTTGGGGGGGAACCTGCTTCTCCCTCTCCCTCTGCCTGCCACTCCACCTGCTTGTGCTCTCTCTCAGTCATATAAATAAAATGAAATCTTGAAAAAAAAATCTCAAGCGAGGAATTGAATTAAAGATAGTGTCACTGGAAACTAAGGAGCAGCATCACTGGGGGTACAGTAAATGGCAGAGAGAGGAAGTCCATCCTGTTTGGGTGAGTGGAGGCTGTCATCCACCCCTGGTAAAGCAATTGGTTCGGTGATGTGAGGAGACACACATCTGAGTATCAAGATCCACAAGAATTTCCAGTGATGGATGGAGACATCAACAAGGTGGAAGAACACTCTAAAGTTTCAGATATGGCTAGCCCATACCTTTGGGCTTGATACTTGGGCATAAGAGCAGAGGCCACGAGGGAGCAGAGCATAGAGTTGGCTCCAGTGGCTATCAAACAGACTATGTGCCCAAATTAAGAAGACTCTGCATTCCTGGAAAGATGATCCCTTGGTTTCTATTTTTTTAAATTGCAATAAGAAAAAAATGTAGACCACCACCAAAAATATCCAAGTATTTGATTCACTGCTTTCTTTTCAGTGCTGAAAGATTGTGTCTTCTATATTCCAAATGGTCTCAGACGAGAGAGCTAGCCTCTCCAACTTTGTGATTGGGGTGGCCCACAGATTCATTGCTTGAGACACAAAGGATTCAATGCAAGGATAATTGTGAGGTATTGAGGATGGAAATGGAGGGATACTTATTATTTTTTTCATGACAGAAATTTCAGGACCACAGTACAATCCACTCACAAACTTCTTGTCTCCTACACAATACTAGAAACACAGATGTTCTTATTCTGTTTTAGGAACATCAAAAGCAAGCAGCATTGCCCTAAATAAGAGGTCTTATTTAGAAATACAAAGTCTATGTTCTGGGAAGCAGCACAATTTGCTTAAGAACAATAGATAATAATTCCAGGTTTTGTATTCCATATATTTTCTTCGAGAAGACTATATATTTACAGGGATGTGTGTGCGTGTGTGTGTGTGTGTGTGTGTGTGTGTGTATGAATGTGTGTGAACCTGCTTGGGCTGCCACACAAAATGCCATAACTTGGGTGGCTTAAACAGGAATTTATTTTGCTGTAGTTTTATAAAGTCCAAGATTCAGTTTCAGGTGAGCACTTGCTTCCTGGCTTGCAGATGGCTGCCTTCTTGCAATGTCCTCACACGGCAGGAGAGAGAGAGAGAGAGAGAGAGAGAGAGAGAGAGAGCTCTCTTGTGTCTTTTCTTATAAATATAATCAAGCCATGGCAAATGTCCTACTCTCGTGACCTTATCTAAATCTAATTACTCCCCAAAGGCCCCATCTCCAAATACCATACATTGGGGTATAGGACTTCAACATATGAATTTCGAGAGGGCACAAACATTTAGTCTATAACAGTTATATGAAATCTCTGGACCACGTAGGGGATTGTTCTAAATTTCCTATGACAATGAGCCATTTCTCAACCTTGGCAAGGAAAGGGAGTATCCAGCAATTGCGCCAATGATGGCATAAAGCCAAAGACTCCCTTTACTATTTTTCATAACATGCCATTGCTACAGTCGCTAGGAAGAGAGGGGTCATGAGTATTTCCTCACCAGAGAAAGTGTATGCCATGCAAAAAAATATGTAGAAAGTGCTTTTAATGTACAAGTTATCATTCTAAGACTTTTTGGAGATGGTCTCAAAGTATGATTGTTTCCCTCAAGTAGTTTATCATCTGTCTGAATATGTGGGCCAGTTCAGCTGTTTCAAGGACTCATAACTAGCCTAGCAGGAGCAGCAGACCCATATAAGGAGAAATGCTCTTAATGGGACGTAGGTTTTTGTGGAATGTATTTCCAATTTACCCTTAACGGACTTTGCTCTATCTCTGCTTGACTCACACTGATGTCTTACTTCACCTTGCTGACCTTGTGACACTGTGATCCTTTCAAGTTTGGCAGGCAGATTGCCAGCCTTTTCTGACTCTGATCCCTCTCACTTTGTTCTCCGTCTAGAAGGGAAGAAAAACATGTTTTTCCCCCTTGACAACCAGAGGCAAAATCCCTTTGATGAAGGAATGAAGGAAAATACTTTGATAGCTTCTTGGAGTGGGGGGTGGGGAGTAGGGGGTGGGAGGAAGCAAATGTGAAAGGTGGCCCCCTCCTTCCAAAGCATGATTTAGACAGGCTCAAATGAAACAAAGGGAGAGATGCTATGTTCTGCCTGAAAACAGTAATAAGAAGGGGAGTAGGAGACACAACTAGATGAGAAAAGATAAGAAAGGAGGCGGGGAGAGAGCACAGGAAAGGAGAAGGTTGGTCAGAGCTCCGTGAGGACTCAGGTGGTATTGATACAGCTGAAAAGTCAATTTCGTGTTTGATTTCAAGTTCTTTAATACAAACTTGTGTTGGGGGCTTTTTGAAAAAGCGATTGGGGGATATGCAGCATGAGGTTTAGGACAGGGAAGAGAGAGCATGTATAAGAGAGAAGATAAAGCACATGGAAAGAGAATTTAGCAGCACTAGAGAATAAGAACCAGAGGAGTCAAGGATAAATGCATGCAATCCTCCCCTACTCTTGGATTCTTAGAAAACTGGGGAAGGTAATGGTGGTAATTCTGGTTGCTCTCGATACGTGGGATCAGCATGGGGCTAAATGCAATTAAATGTGAAGGGACAAGAGGACCTAACTGGGTGGAAGCACTTTGAAGACATTCATCCTACTGGAATGTTGGTTATGTCTGGTGTGTGGAGTTTGATTTAAGCTACAGGACTTGCAAACAGACTCATCAGCTTCCTCCCAAGGCCCCAGCTGTCGTCCTCTTCTCAGATCTGTCCCAGGGCCTCTAGACTCCAAATATCGGAGAAAATATAAATGTCAACATGAATAGGGTATTTGAGTCAAACGAATGAGTGAGGGCAACTAGTGCATAAACCCCGACCATAACAGTCTAATTCAGTGCTATGCATTTCCTACTTGCAAAGGTTCCACTTTGTGCCAGCCAGTGTGCTGGGCACTGTAGGAGAGCTGAGAGGAGTCTTTGAATCCAAGAAGTCAGCTATCTAGGAAGAATCGCATAAGCTTACAAACATGATATAAGGTCGAAGAAGTCTCATGTGAAAACAGTCTAAAGGGGGTTATAAGTTGTCAAAAGGGAGAGGGTTCTTTCCTAGTTAGGGAGTAACCAGACATAATTCATGGAAAATTATTTTATACAGACTCTAAAGGACAGATAAAGTTTTTACAAGCATTGATGAGGAAGAGGAAGTGACATAAAAGATAAAAATCAAACTTTCAAACAACCAGCCACTCAAAGCAACAAAGATCAAAATAGATCTCAGAAGAATAAATCATCTGGTATTGTCTGCGGTGAAGGCATTTTTCTAGAAGTCACATGGACAGCCAAACGGATTGGAAGAAGAGTACATCTCACTAATAGCGATGATACTCATGATCATAATTATTGTCATTGAAAAAAAACTGTCTTTTAGGTGTCAGATACTTTAAGTGTAGTATTTCATCTATATGTAAAAAACCCAGGGGAAATATTATCGTTTCATTATATAGGTAAGAAAATTAAGAACCGGAGAAATTAAGTTCTTTGCCTGCTGTTATACAGCTAATTATTGGCACAGCCAAGATTAGAATCTGTCTGATACCCAAATCCAGTTTACCATGCTCTGTTGCTTTGGAGCAGTTTCATAGATTTATGAAAAAGCAAACAGAATCAGCAATGGAAAAGCGTTTGATGTGAACTGTGTACTTAGGGCTACACTTTGAGCAATGACATATGGATCAAGGGTTGTTTGTAGTTAGTAGGTAAACTGTGGTTCAAAGCTCTTCTTTTTGTTGTCTTGGAAAATCTCATGTCCCTCAGGGTACCTCTCCTCACTATGGTCTCTCTTTCTCCTCCAATCACGTGGCTACAATGACCCTCTACAAGTTGATGATTCCTGAATCTCCATCTCCAGCCTTGATCTTGCCCCAAAGGACAAGGAGCACTATTCTACTTCTCCACTGGAGATCTTAAAGATACTTCGACATGCAAAACTGGGGTGTTCTGCTTAATAATTACACTAAGTCAACAGGCTAAAACCCTAACTGTTTGAACACACTGGTCACTCTGTCTTAAGCCCAGTATATCCCACACTGAACATGTGGTCAGTAAGTCCCCGTGGTTTTGTGCCCCTCATATCGCTTGACTCTACATACAACTCTCATTTTCCATTGGCACTACTCTCATTCAGGCCACTTCCTGGACCACTTTATTGCAAAAAACTTCCTAATTCTTCTTCACAATCTTGTTCCTTTTTATAACAAGAGAGATGGTTTCTAAACACAAATGTGATTTTTATCAGTTCCCTCTTTGGTCTGCCATTCTCTTAGGATGAGGTGTAAACTAGATTGAAAAGGTCTCTGAGATGTAACCCTGCTAACTATGCCAGAAACTCCCCTTACAGAGTAAGTTTTCTCATTTTTAAACTTTGTATTTCATTGAAATTACATTTCTTTTAGTTCTGTAAATCTGCCATGCTCCTACCTCTGGGCCTTTGCACTGCTCTCTACATTTGTCTGGGACACTTTCCCTCTCTTTATTTGGCCCACCTCCATATTTTCTACCAGTCTCCACTGAGAGGTTATTTATTCCAAGAAGACTTTCCTAACTTCCTTGAAAAATGGTTTTCACTCTACTTATCACTGCATCCATCATGCCTACTGTGATTGCCGACATAATTGTCTCTCCTATTAGATGTAGCTCAGTGAAAGCAGGGATGGTGCCTGTTACTTGTCAAGTAAACCTCCAATTTATTTGATGGTTTCTGTTCATTTTCTGCTACGTGTGGCCACCCTAGATTTCTTCTCCTAAGGACCATACTAACAGAAACAGTCTTTGCTTTTTATTCCCCAAGGAGAGGTTTTGCTGACGATTCCCACCAAAGGACAGTGTCTGGAATGCAGACTTCGACTTTTGAATGAATAAATAAAACTTCCATTTATTAAGTGCTACTCTGTGCAGGACCCTATGCTGAGCCATTTACATTCATTAATTTATTTAATCCTCATTCAGCCATAAAGAAGGTATTATCACTGCTCTCATTTTATGGATGATTAAAATAAAGCTCAGAAGAATTAAATAACTCACTCAAAGTCATGTTGGGCTAAGTAGTAGGGCAAAACTTCAAACCCCAGCTTGCATCATGTCTAACAGTGACATTCTACTGCCTTTCTGATCACCGGGCAGGGAATGGCAGTGACCTGCTCTGTAAGGGAGAATATGGAAGGAGACCAAAGGATGGCACAAAACCAGCTCATTATCAGAGGAGAGATTCAAATAGGACCTGGACTGATGGGAAGGTTGTTACGCCTGGTTTAGTCTTGTCAGCTTCCTGATGAGTTGGTGGCTGACAGACTACACCTCAGCTTGACGTGCACATATTATTTGTAGTCATCTATTTAGATGTCTATCTATTATATTGAAATAGTCTCACTGTAGTAAATGCCTACTACTTGCCAGGCATTTTGCATATGACCCCTCTAATCTTTTTTTTTCCTCTAATCTTTGATGAAATAAGAAGATTGGATTGCCCAGCCTTGCCGATTATATATATATATATATATATATATATATATATATATATATATGATATATATTAGCATATATATATATTAGCATAAAACTTGAAAGAAGGGTTGTAAAGTCACAAAGATACCAGAGCGTATAGAATCTGAGATTTGCCAAATGCACCTTCTTCCTCTACCCTAAATTCCTGTCTTTAAACCAATATACTCAGCATTCATTCAGTAAATGTCGCAAAGGGTGAACTGTGGACCAGGCACTGTGAAAGCCTTTGGGATAGTTGGCCCCTGCTTAGCAACCCTGTTTATAGTTTGTTCTGTAAAATGGGTTTAGTTCTTCCTGATTAATGATGCCTTTTCCCCAGAAACTTGAGTAAAGAGCCCTCTTCTGGATGGCAGGAGAGTGGTGACCCACTTATACTCAAATGGGAGGACGAGGTCAGCAATGCCTCTCAGTAGGGAGGAAGAACGAGGTTTGTCCCCATGAGCATGTTCTTTAGGAGCCAAAACCTAGGGTGCCCCCTTGTAGCAGAAAGTTAACAGAAATTATCAGACAAATGGGAATTTTACTTGACCCAGAATGAAGAACTTGTCCATGCTATACTAAATCTTTGTATCTCCCGGAAGTGTTAGAAGTTTGAATAAAAAGATCTTGATAAAACTTCACCTAAATGTTTGCCCTCGTGAGTTGCAGTAAAATGTATTTATTTTTTAATAAATTTTTAATTTAAATTACAGGAAGTTAACAAACAGTGTAATATTAGTTTCAGGTGTACAAGATAGTGATTCAACACGTCCATACAACACTAGGTGCTCATTACAGCAAGGGCCCTCCTTCATCCCCATCACCTCTTTCACCCACGCCCCCACCCACCTCCCTCTGGTAACCATGGATTTATTCCGTTTGTTGTGTACGGTTAACAGTTTCTTGGTGTGCCTCTCTCTTCTTTTCCTTTTGCTTGTTTATATTCCGCATACGAGTGAAATCATATGGTATTTGTTTTTCCTGACTGACTCATGCACATAATTTATGTTTTAAAGATACAAACAATTTTTTAATCTTTATTTTTAAATTATATAATCAACCTTTCATTGACCGAGTTTTGAAAGAGAAAGAGTGAGGAAGAGGAATTCACTGGTAATTTTTACTATCTAGAGAAACAGTGTTAAAACCTTGTGATCTACTATTCCTGTCATATATATATATATTTTTTTTTTTTTTTTTGAGCAGGGGGAAGGACCAGAGAATTACAAAAAATGGGGTTATTTGATGACTTTTCTCCTGTTTTTTACTTCGGGACATACTATGAGCATATTTTCATATTATCAAATATTCTTCCACAAAATTATTTTGAGGGCTGTATATTACCTCACTCAATGAATGCACCATGTTATTTACTTTTGCCTGTGGTTCATTATTTTTTTTTAAATCTTAACTTTGGAAGAGTGAATAATCTGTAAATGTTTAGAAAATACTGACACATGGATCTCACCTCCAAAGCTTCTGATTTAACAGATGTGGGGTACAGTCTAGGCAATGGGGATTTCAAAAGTTCCTCTAGCGGTTTAAGTGTGCAGCTGAAATTGAGAGCCCTTACAGGAAAGATATGAGGTGGACTGCTCCTAGAATCAGGCAGTGTTTGTAAGTGCTCCTTAGTATTAACATAATCATTTGAGTTGCTGAATGAACAGTGCAGCTGATCCATTTCAGTTTGACATACATGTAAAATTATTTTGTAACAAATAAAATTATTATAGGGCTTGGTTCATCAAAGTTTGTACTCAAAATTTTCTGTTAAGCCATACGCAGTATACTAAATACCTAAAAATGGATTTTATTGACATAAAATCAGATGAAGAGGATTTTTAAGCTAAACAACATAACAATCAAGCAATGAATTCTTCAGTGAAGTCTGAGTTGGTCAAATACTATGTCCAGTGCCTGGCATATGATAAACATTCAATTAGCATTTTTAATTTTTTTTTAAATTTTTTTCTTTTTTTTAAATTTTTTTTCAATTAGTATTTTTTAAATGACCTCATGCATTTAGTTGAATTTCATAGAAAGTCTGAAGTCTTCATCTTTATGGAGCCTTTAACTTTTTAATTTGAAAGGAGCTAATTATTGTGCAATTTAGGGAAAAATATTTCTTTGAGAATACTGTAGGTTGAGAAGAGTGTTATATTTGCAAAATGAGATAAATTTGAAGTTTTCCCCCTCTTCCTCCAAAAGAAGTCTGTGTCCTTGAACATAAAATGCAAATAATCCCTGTGTTGTTAATTATTGACAAGTTGTCCCATTTACAACCTAAGGAAATCAAGCAACAGATATCCCCATACACTAACTAAAGATTACTAATTAACAAGCAGTGCTTGAGAAGAATATAAAAGAATTACAGCATGATTTTCATTATTCTCTCCCCCCCATCATTGCCAACAACAAAATAACTAGCAACCATGAAGTGGGTGGTATCATTTTTTTCCATTTTCCTACTAAATTTTTCTGAATCCAGGACAATGCATAGAAATGCATATGGAATAGGTAAGATATTTTGTATTTTCTTTTTTGTCTTTTCTGTATATGAGAGTTCTTAAATTTGGATTTATTCATTTGTCCTGATTTATTTATACTTCCTGTTCCACATAGAGGAAAAACACTTAACGGTGAATATCTTTAAATGAATGATAAACTTGTGACTTTACAAGAGGTTTACAAAATCATGGTGGTGCTTAACATTACCTACGAATGGCTTATATATTCCACATTGAATCAATGTTTTGTACTTTGTTTATTTAGTTGATATACATATTAACTTTGAAATATCTAAGTCTTTGATATATCTCTATCTATCTCTATATATGAGGCTATAATTCTTCCTTCACATATAAAATCTTCTCCGACTGGTAAAATAAGTAATATCTTTATTCTTTACTTCAGAAAAATGAGTCATTATTCAACTAAAGAAGAAATGGTGTGACTGGGATAGAAATAGGCAAGGGAACTGTGGTATAATCATGTTCAAAAGGAGGACTGAAATGTATTTTTAATCCTTTGGTTTCCAAGCCAATTAGAACATCACAGTACAAGGGGGGATCCAAACAACTGGATTTTAGTGCTAGCTCTACCATAAATTATTCTTGTTAAATTAGCTATTCTTTAGTTTCCTAGTTTTCTCAAGTACAAAATTAAGATGTTTTGATAGATGTTCCCTAACATCTTCTCAGTTGTATGGTTCTAAAATTGTATAGTTATACCTTAAATACAAAGTTGTACACTTCTAAATTGTTCTAAAATTATATAGTTCTAACATTAACACAAACATTTATGTATAACAATGATGATAACAGTTGAAAACAGTTATCAGTTGAAAACATCAGTTGCAGTTGAAAACATCATTTCTCATGGAGTTTATTTTGCTTTCCAGCTTCCATCTTGGATTCTTCCCAATGTTCTGCAGAAATGAATTTAGTTGACCTGTAAGTTTTGTTCATATAAATGCACTTCAAATATGAAGTAGTGATAATTTTAGTTAGGTAATTAAATAGACCTGAATAGCTCTTTGAGTTCTGAAAAGTACAAAAGCAAATTGAAGAAGTTACTCATATTGATATTGAAAAGGTTGAACTGTTGGCCATGCCTTAGATATTAACCTCTTGATTCCTTGAAATTCCATGGGAAAAACCACATCAGATTTTAGAAACTCAAGATTAATATTGGATCGATGGTAACCACCATACAGAAATACAGGAATTTTCCACATCATTACCAATAGGATGATATTACAATATTCTCTTTTCTGAATACTATGTAAATCCTAGTAGCAGATAATAGGAGGTAAAATATTCTACCTTCTATTATTTGTAGAGTGCATTTTTCTTTTGATGCTATTCCACACGCCTGAAGTTTCTAATAAGGAAGTTAAGGGAAGCCTGGGTGGCTCAGTGGTTGAGCATCTGCCTTTGGCTCAGGGTGTAATCCTAGGATCCGGAATCCAGTCCCACAACGGGCTCCTTGCCAAGAGCCTGCTTCTCCCTCTGCTTGCCTCTGCCTCTCTCTCTCTTTCTGTGTCTCTCATGAATAAATAAATAAAATCTTAAAAAAAAAAAGACTATCTGTGTCAAAAAAAAAAAAAAAAAGGAAGGAAGTTAAAGTAGTGGGTTACTGCTACTACTTGCACCCAGAAACCTGTTAAAACAATTATTTGGGTCCATCCATGAACGCCGTCTTGGATTAAATCTTGATCAGGCTGAGAGTAGCTACAGGCAGAGGTCTAATGACTAATTATTTGCTTAAATTTATAAGGAACCATAGAATATAGCTATAGATACACTGTAGTGGGTAAGTGACCACAAAAGCAGGAACCACTCTTATGGGAAATCTAATCTGAGTTTTAATAGATATATGTATATTTGGAGCGGGGAGTGGCAAGGTGACTGACATTTCTTTCTGGATGGCTAGAATCTATTTTTACATAAATTTTTAGCAAAAGTCACCCCCTAAACAGGTCACATAACAGAAAACCGAAACAAACAAAAGGTACACTTTAGAAAATGCAGCTTGACATGTCTGATCCTGAGCATTGGTATGTATTTTTGTTTCAGAGCTACCATATTTTTTGCTCAGTTTGTCCAAGAAGCCACTTACAAAGAAGTAAGCAAAATGGTGAAAGATATATTGACTGTAATTGAGAAATCTACTGGCAGCGAGCAGCCCGGAGGATGTTTAGAAAACCAGGTGAGTGAATAATAATAATAATGCAATCCTACTGGGATATTTAACCAAGTTTCGCAGGCAGAAGAGCAGATACAGAGATACATTTAAATATTTGAAGAGCAGTTGCATGAAAGGGGAATTAGATTAATTCTGAATTGCTGAAGAAGGCGGAAAAGAGTGGGTGCCTGTTATAAAGAAACAATATATACGCGCGTGACAACTAAGAGCTAAGTTTCTGAAGTTAGAGTATCTGGGTGACCACGAATATGTTATTTAACTTCTCTGAAATTTAGTTTCCGTATCTGTAAAATAAGGAATAATAATAGCTTCCATTTCCATTTCAGGGTTGTTGTTCATAAAGACAGATATAATAACAGTAATAGAAGTTAGTTTTTACTAATCACACAGTGTGACAGGCATTATTCTTGGGAGTGTTCTATACCCATCGATAATAAAAATATTTTATGACACAGAACATAGCCCTGATGAATCAGATGGATGTCCAGGGAGCCAAGAGACCCTCTCTGGGGCAGAATATCCTCTTTGCCTACAATATAAATTTATTAGATCTTTACAATAATCTTAGCAGATAAATGCTTTTCTTCCTGTTGAGGAAGCTGAGGCACAGAGAGGTTAAATAACTTTTTAAAGGGAGCCCAGAATTCAAACTAGGCCATCAGGCTCCAGGGCTAACACCTTGAGTGGCTTCATTACACTGTACTCTACACTATGGTGACCCTGACGGGTGTAGCACATGCTGAGGCTGCCAGAATTAGCAAATGAACAATAACAAAATATGAAATTCACTTAAATTTGAATTTCAGTTAAACGACAAATAGGTTTTCTTTTAGTACAAGCATGTCTTAATGCAGAAGATCAATAAATAGAGTTATTGTTGTTTATTTTATCTCAATAGGAAAAAACTAGGAATTTTATAATGATTAGAGCTACCCAATTATAGAAAGAAAGATCCAAAAAATCTGTCATGGTGGGATTGATGAGTGGCCAAAAGTCAGTATATCTGGAATATTGTAGAGAAGATGCCTTTTTAAAGATATAAAATACTTTCCAACTCTGAAATTGGTGATTTAATAAAACTCCATGTTTTGCATCTCTATTTTTGGCTTGTCTTGCTAATTTAAAAACATGTATAAATTAAGCAAAATACATTCCGTGTTGCAACTTTACATCCAATGAGAGGTTCACAGTAATGTTTACAGGTTGGTGATTTATCATTGTAAACTTAAAGGCATGATTTTTATGTGGATTGGGAATCGAAAGTCTTACTTAAAATTTCTAGGGTTCTCTAAATTTTAGCAGTAATAAAAACTAAATAAAAATTTCCAGAGAAGAATGAAACATGTGTATTTCTTGGAGGCATTCTTTAACCTATTGGTGTCATCATCTGATTTTGGTAAAATTAGGGCAATATAAATAGTGGTTTATATATTTTTCAAAAAGCTTCTAGACATCACGGAGCCAAACTGCTGATAATATAAAAGGGAAAAATAAAATATTTCAAACATTTTGGTGGAGAAATACAATATTGCATGGCTCTCTTCCTTTTAAGATAAAGTAATCTTGTCTAACAGTCATGTGTATGTCTCAGGGTGGGAAACTAAAATTCCATTGCCCAAAAGTCAGGAAAGAAAGCTCTCGTCAGGCTGAAATTAAAGATATGGGGATTTGTATAGGGGATTGTTTTTTAATCTGTAGTTCTAATTTGGAATAATAGAAAACTCTTCATGTGTTTTACAGAATCTCAAAGTAAACTTAATTGTCTTTCATTAAAAACAAATCTTTCTTATAGCTCCCTGCCTTTCTGGAAGAAATTTGCCATGAGAAGGAAATTTCCGAAAAGTATGGACTTGCAGATTGCTGCAGCCAAAGAGAAGAGGAAAGACATAACTGTTTCCTAGCACACAAAAAGGCTGCTCCGCCATCCATCCCACCCTTCCAAGTTGCAGAACCCGTCACCAGTTGTAAGGCATATGAAGAAAACAGGGATATGTTCATGAACAGGTAAAGATCCAATTTAAAGGTAGATTAAAACCCCCAAAGAAGAGCAGTATCAAGCAGAATCTAGTATTGCTGAGACTTACAGATGGACTCTAAAACATGGAGAAGTGGCAGTAACGTTGCACCTGCTGAGGTCCTACCTGGGAAAGTGAGGTGAGCCATGTTAAGTGCAACTTTGTGCCTGGGAGATGCAGTACAGACCAGATGGCAGACCCATCGGTTCTTCCTTTAGTCTCTTGAGATATACTTTTGTTTCCCCCCCTTTTAATCTCTCCATTTTAGCTTGCCCAAGAATAGTTCAGTACCACACAAAGTGATTCCTTCCAGAGCCAAATAGTTGGTGTGCCACATTCACCAGATTGCCTGGAAATGAAAAAATTTTTAGAAAACCAAGAAAGCTTGAGGTGCATAAGCATGCCTACCAGTTACTGAGCATTCAGGATGTTGTAGGACCGTGTGTGCTTGGCACTTCCGATCAGATTAATGCTCATTACCTGCCTTTAGAGTCTCCTGTCCTCTTTCACTTCGTTCTTCTTCCCGTTTTGCAGATGAGGAAACTGAAGTTTAGAAGGTTAAGATAATTCAAACTGAGGGCTGAGGGCACAGTGCTAGTGCATTCCCAAGCAGGGACTTGGACTCAGGCTCTCTGTTGGGGAATCCTGTATCCGACTCTCAATCACGTTGGTCTGACATGCTGCTGTCTTGCACGCCTGAGCCAGAGAAACCGAGAGCCTGACTTTACACCATCTCTGCTATGGAGACTGGCAAGGTGGATGATTCCATTCGGTACTGATGAGGAAAGAAAGACTCCACCTTTCTGTTTTACTTAGTGGAGGTCGGGATTTACTGACCCTCCAAACGCGTCTGAGTGTGCTTATTGAAAAGGGCACCTTAATAAGAATCTTAGTCTGCATTTCTGCCTATTTGGCTGTCATGATAACACGTGGTATTGGTGGTCAGATTGTTTCTCCCCCCGCGGATCGGTAGGAAGTACAATTTGGGTCAGCACGTGGAAAAAATATGACTGTTTTCTGACTCTTTAAGCAAACTCGAGTCCAGTTCTAGTAGTAGTCCTATTTTTATATGTTTGCAACTCTTACAGCTCCTTTTCGTTTCATAGGTACATCTATGAGATAGCAAGAAGGCACCCCTTCCTGTATGCACCCACGATTCTTTCTTTGGCTGCCCACTATGGCAAAATAATTCCACTTTGCTGCAAAGCTGAAAATGCGGTCGAATGCTTCCAAACAAAGGTATTCTATTTGCACAGATACCTGAACCAATACTTTAATCTGGCTGTGACTCATTAAGACCAAATGAAGTTAAAAATGGAAATATGCTTTGCATGCAGAATACCATGTTCAGAATTGAGCATATTTCAGCCGTCTGATATTCTTTGGGCTAAAATAGCTAGACTTGCTGTTTTGTGTTCATTCCTTTGGCCAGAACATTTTTATAAGACTAAGGATGTGAGTTTGGGAGGAGAGGGGATAAAGGAAGACAGGGGTATGCGTGATAACGTAAAGGAAAGAGAGAGGAATAGAAGGTGCAGGAAGATGGGGTAGAAGGAGCAGGAGGAGAAAAGGAGGCATAAGGAAGAAAGAAAAAAAAAAGAGAAAGAAACTACGACAAATACTTTATGCTTTTGATCCTTAGAACAAATGTGAGGTGTAAACATTATCTAACAAAAGGAAACTTAGGTTCAGAGAAATGAAGTAGCTTTCTTCGGTTCGGAGAGCTAGAATAACATCCAGAATTAATCACTTGCCACTGGAAGTCCTTCAAGAAAAGTTTCCTAGAAACTGTGACTATTCCCACAATGTCGGACTGTGGCATTCTGCTTTTGTGACCGAGCAGACATTTAAGAAATTATCAGGTTTCAATTAATTATTTTTAAGATTTTATTTATTTATTCATGAGAAACACACAGAGAGGCAGAAACACAGGCAGGAGGAGAAGCAAGCTCCATGCAGGAAGCCCGACGTGAGACTCGATCCCAGGACCCTGGGATCATGCTCTGAGTTGAAGGCAGATGCTCAACCACTGAACCACCCAGGTGGCCAGGTTTCAATTAGTTTAAAAGTACAGTTGTTTACTTGTTATCCCTAGAAGAAAGTTATAATGTTCTTGTTTGAAGGTATTTTAAATAAATCTGTCTGGCATAGATGTGTGTATAAACCAGCCTAAAAGAGAGAACGAATGAATAAAGTTCTGTAAAAATATAACCCACTTATAATTTTAGTAAAATTTTTTATGGTTTCATGTTTTACCTGTATCTGTTTTTTTATTGCATCCTTTCCTAATACCTTGTTTCTTCTGGATCTAGACATCATTGATTACAAAAGAATTAAGAGAAAGCAGTTTGTTAAATCAACATATATGTGCGGTAATGAGAAATTTTGGACCTCGCACCTTCCGAGCCATGTAAGTTTAAACTGTGTCTAGGGAAGAAGGTGAGATGTGTAAAACTCCCATTTTGCAGTTTGAGCTCATTCTCATTGTCACTGTCATAGAGACTGAAGGTTCCTTTGCTCAGAGCTAATGCAATTTAGATCACGAAATCTCAGGACTGGAAGGAAGCTGGCCGATAGTCTGCTGCTACAACACTTCTTAAAGTCTACCTAATTTACCTCTGTCTTACATTCCATCTTTGTTGTTAGGATACAGAATAACAATAATAATTTAAAAACCCAGTTAATCATCTAGTTCAACCTCTTCATTTTTGACATGTGAATAACCTGAGACCCAGAGAAATTAAAAACCATTTACTCAGGACGCCCGAGTGGCTCAGCAGTTAAGCGTCTGCCTTTGGCCCAGAGTGTGATCCTGGAGTCCCAGGATCGAGTCCCGCATCAGGCTCCCTGCATGGAGCCTGCTTCTCCCTCTGCCTAATGTCTCTGCCTCTCTGTGTGTCTCTCATGAATAAATGAATAAAATCTTAAAACAAAACCAAAAACAACGATTTACTCGAGACCACACTGCCAGTTATCAGAGCCCAGTGTTCTAGGTTCTGATCATAATTTATTTTCCTTATACCCAGATGCTAGGTCAGTGGTCTTGAATTGTCTGTATCCGGACAGTTGAGACTTTGGCTTTGGATGTAAAGAATCAGGATCACCAATGGTTTCAGGCCGTGCCACACGGCATGGCTACACCAGCCACTTGCAGCTCCTGAGCATTTGAAATCTAGCTGATGTGAATGTGGAATTGTGCTCCAAGTGTAAAATATGCACCAGATTTTACAGACTTTGTATGAAAAAGAGGCCACACCATATCTTCTTAGTAGGCTTTTATGTTAATTGCACATTGAAATAATTTTTTAAAAGAATTTCTTAATTTGTGTATGGTTGACACACAATGCTATGTTAGTTTCAGGTGCACAACGTAGTGATTCAACTTCTTTATTCCGTACGCTGTGCTCATCACAGACGTAGCTGCCGTCTGTCAGCACAGGATGCTGTTACAATATCGTTGACTCTACTCCCTGTGCTGCCCTTTGATTCCCATGGTTTACTCATTCCAGAACCAGATGCTCATATCGTCCACTCCCCTACACCCATTTTGCTCATGCTCCAACCCCCTTTTTCTCTAGCAACCATCAGTTTGTTCTCTGTATTAATAGGTCCGATTCTGCTTTCTGTTTGTCTATTCATTTGTTTTATTTTCTTAGATTCCACATATGAATGAAGTCATATGTTGAAATGGTATTATTTTTGATATGTTGGGGGCAAAAAATACTATTAAGGTGAATTTAACTTTTTTCCTTTTTACCTTGTAATGTGGCTACTAGAAAATGTTAAACTATGTAACTGGTTTAAAATGCTTTTCAACGTTTATGATGAGACATTTCTAGTGTAGGAAAATATCGGAAATGCTAATTGAAGAGTGTTAAGTAGATGCACCCAAGGTTCATTTATTTGTTTGTTTGTTAAATTACACATTTAAAAATATTTTACACAGTGGAGATCTAGGTTAAGGTTTTTAATCATTAACTTAGTTTCAAGACTGAATTTTGTTTCTTGGAATAAGTCAGATTTTGCTTTAACTACCTTACAACTCTATTAGAAACTTAGATTGAAGGCAGCCTGGGTGGCTCAGTGGTTTAGCGCTGCCTTTAGCCCTGTTTACTTGTTAAAGGATCCTGGAGACCCAGGATCGAGTCCCACGTTGGGCTCCCTGCATGGAGCCTGCTTCTCCCTCGCTTGTGTCTCTGCCTCTCTCTCTCTCTCTCTCTCTCTGTCTCTCATGAATAAATAAATAAAATCTTTAAAAGAAAAAGAAACTTAGATTGATTCATGAACTGCTTTGAGTTTATCTTGCTAATAAAATATAAATTAAAATATTATAATAATGACTGTATTTATCATTTACTATACATAAGTGATTAAACTTAAATGTTAGAAATTCATAAAGAAAATCTACCCTTATCAGGAATAGTAACACCAGTTGCTCTAGTAGTGATCTCATCTAGACATCTCTTAAAATTTAAGGAAACAGGTAGAAGATACAAGAATTTTTACTTATTTCCATTTTGGGCCACACTACATGGCTTGGCATGCTGACCAAGATGTTTAGTCTGCTCTACTCTCTTGCCTCACCTCATTTGATTTGCACATACACACCCCTCCCTATATTCCCAGAAGTATTTTTTTCTCCCAAGTAAGAAATGATTATTATTCTCATGAAATTTTCTATTTCTTAATTGCTTGTCCTTTTAATTTTTTCCCACCCACTCACTACGGTGTTTCCAAACACCCAGCATCACGGATGAGCAGCAAAAGAGATAGATTTTATCCCAATTCGCCGGAAAGGTTTTGAAGACAAATCAATCATGTCCAACCTATTTGTGGGGACAGGTCAATCTGGAGAGCTGTTGCCTTCAAAGATTGGGCTGGAATTCACAAGACTTATAACTTTCTCTTTTTAGACAGTAAGAGCACTTCAGTTCTTTCTCTTGGGAGCAGCAACTATACCAATACCTCTAAATATTATTTAATGTTGGTAGATAACCAGGACTGACTTCTATTTCCTTCCCCCCCTTTAGAACGGTTACTAAACTGAGTCAAAAGTTCTCCAAAGCCAATTTTACTGAAATTCAGAAACTGGTCCTGGATGTGGCCCACATCCATGAAGAATGTTGCAGAGGAAATGTGCTGGAGTGTCTGCAGGATGGGGTAAAGAGTCTTGCTTCCTAAGAAAGAGATAATCCCACTTTGTTTTCTCTCTTTTATACTCATTCTAAATGGGAGAAGGCTGTCTGAGTTGTTCACAGGGGAGGCACCTAGCTGGCTGAGTGAGTAAAGTCACAGACTTCTTGATAGTAAGACTGAAGCCATCTTTTGTGGAGCTTACCTTTCACTTAAAAGGTGCTTCCCTTTCATGAGACCAGTGCTCACTCACTCTCTTTTCTGAAGGAAATTGAGAACTCCACATAGGATCTAGGATGAGGGGGGGGCAGACTCTTTTACTTTTAACAAATTTGTTTTTCTACCCATTTATTATTTAATTTAACAAATATATATCGACTACTCTCTGTGTGCTAGACACTGTGAAGAACACTTGTTATGAAGGCACCAGTTAGGCTCAAGGAGTTCACAGTCTGATGGAGATGAGACACGTAGGGACTATGTCCCGTTTACTGTTATCTCCGAGGGCTGACAGCATGATGCCTGAAACACGGAAGGGGCTCTGCTGTCTGTATCATATAGAGATATCTATTATATGAATACGACAAAATAACACAAGAAACAACAAAGATAATACAAGAAGCCGTTCTACAAGGTACAAAGCTAACCATGCCAAAGAGAGCTGTGAATAAAGAGCTCTAGGAGAATTAACAACCAAAACCAAAACACCCTCCAGTACAGAATCCTCAAACATGTCATAGTCACCATTTAAGCATTGTGGCATTCATCTATTTTGGGCCAACCTTAGACTTCCTAGATACCCTTCAAGAGGCTTATCTATCCCCAGTTGCTCCCTCTCCAGTTCCTGGTGATATACTTTCTTCTCCAAGAAGGCTTAAAGTCATCGCTCTTAGGTATTCAAATGGCTAGAAAATCTGGGCTTGAATGTGGTTTCCAAATTTTCCTTTTGGAAAATGCTTATTTGAGCCAGTCCCTTGGCAGTTTGGCTGAAAGAGTCCTGGAAGTCAGCCAGAAGCTGAGGCTGTAAGACAGGCCTGAGGGTGACAGTCTCCGGGCACAGGCAGAGAGCCTGATGTGAGGAGCCAAGGAAGATTCCCAAAGACAGGTTTCCTATGTCACTTCTTTTTCCTCTAAGAAGTTTCTGCTTGCATAGTAGGGACCATAATTAGAACATTTTGTTTTTCTTTGAAGCTAGTTTTCCTGGTTTTAATTGACAATTTTACTAATTTCTATAGGCATTGAAAAATTATTTTTCAATTTTTGGAGCCCATAAATACCCTTTTCCTTTAAAGTGGAAAAATTAACTTCTGTATGGTATGTAAATTGATTTTAATGGCTGAATAATGCTTGCTATTTGTCCCTAGTCAGAAGGCATAGAAGTTTTAGTCCCTTGCGGGGGATGCACAAGCTCTGCTTCATTCTATCCTCTTGGAGGAGCCTCCATTTCATTATCTAGAGCCTGCCCTCTGGAGGTCATAGCGAGTCACTGCACATCGTCCTGAAAAAGGAGAGGAAAGTTTGCTCTCTGTATTAGGACATCAACACCAAATGTTGTCCAGAAGCAATTTCAACAGTAATAGAAACATATATACCAAAGTGCGGGCCATTTGGCTTGAAGAGTATATCTCTCTTTTGTTTTTAAAATCTTTCTAATCCAGTGAAATAGGTTTTAGCTGACAACTATGAAAAGAAGAAATGAACAAACGGGGGTAGGGGAAAAGGAGTGAGGAAAGGCAAAGTAGGGAGGAAGCACTAAGATGGGAGACAAGGTAAAATGTCTTTTCTCCATTCCTTCCTTATCTCCCCCTTATCTCCCCTCTCTCCCTTCTACCCTCCCTCCCACCCTTGTATCCTCTCTCCGTCCCTCCTTCCCTCCTTCCTGTCCTCCCTAGAACTGGCCCTGAGGTCCTGCGTTAAAAAAATAAACCTTTACAGTCATTCTTAATTTTTCCTATTAACAGGAAAAAATTATGTCCTACATATGCTCTCAACAAGATATTTTGTCAAGCAAAATAGCAGACTGCTGCAAGCTGCCCATACTTGAACTTGGTCAATGCATAATTCATGCAGAAAATGATGGCAAACCTGAAGGCTTATCTCCAAATCTAAATAGGTTTTTAGGAGAGAGAGATTTCAACCAATTTTCTTCAAGGGAAAAAGACCTTTTCATGGCAAGGTAACACACTCTGCAAATGTATGTTCACATAAGTAAAGATTAGGATGCGGCTGACAGCTTTGTGTGGCTGAAATGGGAAATGATGGCTACGGTTTTTGAGCTCAGTACGTGAGGGTGATGCTAGAATGTTCTGAGCCCAAATTATTTAAGCAGGTAAGTAGAGATTAAGGAAATGGGATCTATCTTATACTGCCAAGGCTTTCACTATTGCTGTTATTAAATGAAGTTATATTTTATTTTCTATTGATTTCTCTGGGATCAGAAGCATTGTCATCTTTGTATGGATTGCTCATAAGAAGACCACCACTGAGCTTCCCAAAAGATATGAATATTTTGTGATAAGAAGGGTTCATGGTTAAGGATGTGCTTTTTCATTATGCATGTTTTAAGAACTTCCCCCAAAGCGTTACTCAATAGATAGTGGTAGATAGAAAGGCTTTTTTTTTTTAGAACAGTTTGTTGGCTATTTATTTAACGTATGTTTTATTTTTGTAGAAAATCAATACATCTGTAAGAGATACTTGCAGGATAGTAGTTCATTGTATCAGTATAATTGATAGGACGTGTTTTCATTCTATTTGCCTTTCAGGAAAGCAAGCAGTCCAGTTAATATATTTTCCTTTATAGTGCAGTGTATAACTACGGACACCATCAGAGGGGGGATTTTTTGCAACTCTTAGGATATTACGCTTAATGATCTGCAAGGGTCTTTATAAATGTAAGGGTCTGCTTCTAATGTAAGAATGAAAATAATGGCCTAGTTTTCTTTTTAATATTCCCTAAGGATATCACTCTACCATTGCTTCCAGGTTGGACATTCATACACTGTTTGCACTGCTAAATAAAATCATGCACACAAGAACAAAGTCCAGATTGAAGAAACCTGCATCGAAAATTTATCGGTGGCAGAACTAAATATGACTTACATCTTGGAAACACAATTAGAAAATCCAAGAATTATCTTTAAATATACCCATCCACGCATCCAACACGAATTGTTTATTTAATAGAAGCAGTTCTTTACTTAGGAAATTTCTTTGCAGTAGAAATTTTCTCAGCTGGGAATGATCCTCCCTTGGATCCTTGGGTAACTTCCTTCACCCAGGTTCTGTTCCAAAAGAGCTGCCCAAAGAGACATTTCTTAACCAATGCTGTCAATCAGGAGTCACTTTTCCCCCTCTATTCTATCTTCCTTTATTTCTCACTGATTTATCACCACCTGAATTTGATGACCTATTTCTTGTTAATGTATGCTTTTGAGAGGTCAGGCATTTTATCTTATACATATTGAATCCTTACTGCTTAAAGAAATGCTTGCATAGAGCAGGGCACTGGAAAAACATTTGTTGAATGAATGACTGGCAAGCTCATAACTGAAAAACCCAGGTGAAGAGTGCAAAAGAAAACAAAATATTGTTTTAGAACGATTGGAGGGATTGTGATTTGTGTTAATGGTTTTACCATGCATATAGTTTAAGTCATAATTTGATTTCCAGGTTAATGGATTTGAATGTTAACTTTTGCATGGCATGTAACACAGGAATGAATTGTCTCTTATTTCATTAACATGCTTTTTTATACATATTTCAGATTTACTTATGAATATTCGAGAAGACATACAAAACTTGCTGTCCCAGTCGTTCTAAGAGTCGCTAAAGGATACCAGGAGTTATTGGAGAAGTGCTCTCAGTCTGAAAACCCTCTTGAATGCCAGGATAAAGGGGTAAACTGAAAAAGGGAGAGTCTGAAAACCTGCATGGATATTATCCATTAAAAATGCTGTTTGTTTGAAGGCATCTAGCTATTAACTAGTAGCTAGCTAGTTACATCTAATAAGTAGTCATCTACATAGTAATTTGTTATTAACTAGTAGTCGACAACTAGTGGCCTATTTAGAAGTGAAAATGTTAACTAAACATTCCTTGACACATAGAAGAAAAGTAATATTCATTTTTAATAGCTCAGAGAAGCCAGAATTCATACAGAAAGAACTGTAATCCTTTATACAAAAATTGAATTCTGTCATCAAATAACTTTGTGATGCACAAAATTTTAAATGTAATCTCCCCAAAGTCCATTTGCTTTAATTCTCACCATTCACACTTTACTACCTTTCATATAAAAAACCTCTAAAAATTGTTTTTTTCCCTAAGATTAGTGTAATAGGATAATACATTATCGATTAATTTCTACACACAAGGTTTTGTGTCCAGGAAGAGAAAAAAGTACATAATAATGCTTGTATTTTCAGGAAGAAGAATTAGAGAAATACATCCAAGAAAGTCAAGCACTGGCAAAGCGAAGCTGTGGCCTCTTCCAGAAACTAGGAGAATATTACTTACAAAATGCGTATGTTTTTTAAAACAGCATTTTTAGTGATTTAAAATGATGGACTGGTGAGGGAATTATCAACCTAAACTAGTCACCCCACGCTGCTCTAATTTCAGCCCCTATTTCAGATCGAAAATCAGTGTAATCTGATCACCCAATTTTCCTTGGGTGAAAGTAGGCATCCCCGTCTCCCTCTTTTAGGAAGGGAGAAGAATGGCTTGGGAGAGTCTGATCTTTGGTACTGGCTGGGGTTCCCCAGATCATGTAGATTGTCGCAGGAAAGACATTTATTCTGTTACAGTGTGTCAGAGTGGAAATACTGAATTGATCAAAATTAAAATCAGTGAAGCTTCGAGTTTAGGAATTGAAGTCAGCCTACCCTCCAGGGTTTGTTTTCGTTGTGTCATGTCGATATAATAGAAGCACGGGAGGTGGTTGTCAGAGAACACACATCGTGGAAGGTGGTCCAAGTACCATGTGGATAAAACAAATGAGCTGACTTCATGGCTTCCAGTACCGAAAAGGGGTCTCTGAGAAGGAGTGAGGAGTCCAGAAGCTCCTAAATGGCTCAGTAAGATTGGGTGAAAAATGCTTCTTTCAGGTTCCTTGTTGCTTACACAAAGAAAGCCCCTCAGCTGACCCCACCTGAGCTGATGGCCTTCACCAGGAAAATGGCGACCGCAGCAGCCACTTGCTGCCAACTCAGTGAGGACAGACAACTGGCCTGTGGCGAGGGAGCGGTGAGTGTTTTATGTGGTCCCCTTCTGTTCCTGCCCTGTTTTACTTGAAATAGTCCCTTAATTCCCGTTTGGGGGAAATGGTAAAAACCACTATGGAGATGGCTTTCCTAGACTTGCTCAATTTGCTACAGGTGGAGAGGGCATGAACTTGGCTCTGGACTGCTGGCACATGGCCAGTCTTTCCTCCTTCTAGAATGGCTGGTGGGAGCACAGCCAACGTGTCTAACACAGTCTGAGCAAGCTCTGTGTATGGGAAGGATAGAATAACCAACACATCATTCATTTCACGATTTCTTCTTTTTGTTCACTAAATAATGTTAAAAAAAGAAACATTAATGTTTTTTTTTTAAAGTAATTATTAAGGTCTTTTTTTTTTATAAATTTTTATTTATTTATGATAGTCACAGAGAGAGAGAGAGAGAGAGAGGCAGAGACACAGGCAGAGGGAGAAGCAGGCTCCATGCACCAGGAGCCCGACGTGGGATTCGATCCCGGGTCTCCAGGATCGCGCCCTGGGCCAAAGGCAGGCGCCAAACCGCTGCGCCACCCAGGGATCCCAAGAAACATTAATGTTAATGTTAATGTTAAATAATGTTAAAGAAAGAAAGAAAAGAAAAACCAAGGAGTGAGCCTGTTGTACTTCAAACTCACCCACACCTTGATGCTCTGCATCTTACCAGGCGCCTTTCCTGAACCAACGTGGAGACCATCACTTCTCCCTAATAACAACATAGCAATTGTTCAAGATTGTGCTAAAGACCCAAACTGCACTTTTTTTTTTTAAAAAAAAGTATTATCATTTAGCTATTATAATACTCTCTCTTGAAATGCTCCATTACCATCTTCATTTTATAGATAGAGAAAATGAGGCTCCAAGAAGTCATGTTAGGACGGATGTCTTCCAGGTAGTAAATGGTAGGGCTGATATCTGAATGCACATGCTCCCCGGAGCCCGAGCTCCAGCACCCAGTGCCATACCTGCCTCAGAATTTCCTCGCTGGTCACACAAGCCTCCACTGCCGCGGTGCTATTAGCCCACCGACTCTAGTATACACACGTGTCTCAGTTACTCTGCTGTGTACCCGGGAGCACTGAGTTTGATCTAATGGACACAGTGAACAAAAAATGTTAATTGAATTTTAAAAAATAGAAAGCTTCACTTTTGAGAGATGAAAATCAGTCATTTTATTTTCAGCCATACTAATATTTTTTGCCTTTCATAGTATAATCTTATTATATTAGGGACGTTTCCCCCCCTTTAACAAGGTAAAGAATGTAGAACAGGCTAAGTCCTTCTGAATAATAAAATGACTTCCTAGTTATTTCAATCATCTTCACTTTCTCATGTCACTAGTCTCATACATAAGATTACAGGCTGAATTTTTTTCATGCTTTTTTCCCTTAAAGTCACAACAGTGAACAAAATTGTACATTCATTGTTGCCCTTTCCCTCTCTTTGGTGCTGAGGGCTTATTTGCTGGCTAGTCTTAAGTCTTGGAATTTTCCACCACGAGTTAGGAGTGAAAGAATGCCTGTGATTCAGCATCATCATTATCATTTTATATTCCACACGTTGCGAGGCAGCAGGGACACAGGATGTTGTAACAGATCAGGAATGTAGGTTCTGGAGGCCTCCTGCCTACATCCCCATCCCACTTTCACCACTTGTTAGCGGTGTCACTCTGGAAAGCTAGTTATATCTCTGGGCTTGAGCTTTTTCATCTGACATTTGGGAATAAGAATTGTACCGCCCACATAGGATGACTGTCTTAAATGAAGTAATCCTTGTAATCCTTGTAACTCATTCAGCACCAGCCTGATACATAGTATGCACACAAAACATGTTGGCCCTTATTACAACTTATTGGTATGTATTTAAGAAATATTTCTGAGTGTGGATGGTAGGAGGATTCTACACCAGGAAAGCCTTCAAAGACACACACATGCACACACACCCGCACACACACATGCTTTAGCCTTATTTCTTTTCTTTTTTTCTTTTTAAGAATTATTTACTTATTTTAGAAGGAGAGAGAGAGAGAGTAGGGAGAAGGTGAGAGGGAGAGGGAGAGAGAATCTCTAGCAGATTCCCCACTGAGCATGGAGCATGAGACCGGGCCAATCCCACGACTGTGAGATCATGACCTGAGACTAAATCAAGAGTTGGACACTTCACTGACTGGCCACCCAGACTCCTCGGCCTTATTTCTTTTCAATTAGGATTATATATTAGCTGTGTGCATGCACGTGTGCGTGTGTGTATATATACGAACATGCTAGGCTTACGCTGTTCTAACCTTCAGAAAGTGATTCTCTGGATCCCCAAAATACAGTGGAAAGCTCAGCTAGAAATACGTGAAAATTTTAAACCATGTATTGATTTCCTAGGTCAGGGCAGATAATTTCTTCTCCTTTGAAAGTATGTATGTAAGTGGAAGTGTTTTCAAATAGCCGACACAACTAGCTGCAAGGACTATCAACACACTATGGAGTATCTGCCACTAAATGGTGAGGTCTATTCCAAACAAGTGGATAAAAAAGGAATCCACAATGTAGCAACACATGACCCTACAGAGATAGCAAATTTTTCTGCAATAGTGATTATAAATTACTGGGCATTAAAAGTCACAACAGTTTTCTGGCAACCTGAATCCACTTAGTGGCTAATGCTGAATCTCCTTGCTTCCTTCTTTCTCATTCTCCCAACCAGGCTGATCTTATTATTGGACAATTATGCATCAGGCATGAGGAGACTCCTATAAATCCTGGTGTCGGCCAGTGCTGCAGTTCTTCATATGCCAACAGGAGGCCGTGTTTCAGCAGCTTAGTGGTGGATGAAACATATATCCCTTCACCCTTCTCTGCTGACAAGTTCATCTTCCATAAGGATTTGTGCCAGGCTCAGGGTGTAGCACTACAAACAATGAAGCAACAGTAAGAAATTGTTATTTTCTGGCATGGAGAACACCAGCAACACTAAATAGTAGCTGAGGTTTCTACCCTACACCCAACAACCTTGGGCTCGTTAGTAGAATGCTATTGCCCCAAAGCACTTCAAGTGGCTTTTAACATAGTTTTGTCTCAGTGTCTTCACAGCCTCATGGAACCCAGGTTTGGAAAGACACACTAGGGCAGTCAAGTTTTGGTTTGTAAAGATAGTTCCACTGTAACTATTGTCGTGTTACGTGTTGGGACCGAGGGAAAGTGGACTATCTATTTTGGAGAATTAGGATATGTCTTTGTAGTAAGTTTAAGTACTTTCATTCCAAAACACTGGGAAAACACCATTGAATCTTTTTTCACACTATTTACTTTTCGAAGAGAATAACCGTAATTGATTCAGCCAAGAAGTGTGCGTGATATGAGGTAGGAATGCACAATTCATTGTGGGAGACATTCTGTAACGGTGATGGTAATCCAAGTCAATGGAACCTATATTCTCCAAATTCCCATACATTTTAATACTCACTTGCTTTAGAAATGGTCTTCCTTCATTTCGAAAAACCTATTCCTCCCTTTTCCTCTGTCACAACCTGTGTCGGGTTCCAAGGTACAATAAGAATACTGCCTCCTCTGGCAAGTCTTCCCTATTCCCCCATCAACAAGAATTCCAGCATGAAAGTGTTGCTAAATGAGTAGTGCAGGTGATTGGTGGGGCCAACGCGCAGGTAAGAGTGCAATAATTACGGATGGCAGGAGTTTGGAAATCTGGGCATTTGAGAATGGAGAGGACACACTTTAGAGTGGAGAACTGGAGACAATATTCTAGGCAAGTAAGAAAAAGATTGTGTCTTCCAACATGTAAGTATGGTAGAACTATAAAATCTATGATCTGCACTAATCCCGACCCGTGGAACATCTATTTCTAGCTTCAGTATTTCTGATGAAGGCATTCTACAGAGTGTATGTTGTGAGTCTGGTGATGGGTTGATGCAGTGAGGGCTTGGGGGGAGGAGTGCGAGGGCTTTAAAAATTCTCCACTAGGGAGGCTTTAGAAAAAAACCTCTGTATAACAGACTTCTCTTTTGTTTTATAGATTTCTCATTAACCTTGTGAAGCAAAAGCCACAAATAACAGAAGAGCAACTTGAGGCCGTCATTGCAGATTTCTCTGGTCTACTGGAAAAGTGCTGCCAAGGCCAAGAGCAGGAAGCCTGCTTTGAGGAAGAGGTACATGCAGCTCATTTTCACACTGAAAATCTTTGGGAGGAAATTTTCTGTAATGAAAAATGAATAGAATATTCCACACATCTATAACTTTAAAATAATGCCAGAGAGATTTCAACGTATTTAGAAATAGATTGAAGGATTTTATGACATTTAAGAAATAATCCCAATTTTCCCACTAAATATTAGGGAGAAGAATGATTTTTTAATGAGTTAAGAGAATTAGTAAATTTAATTTATTTCCTGGTAGAGGAAACTATAAAGTGAATATATAATTAATTGATGATAATTTAGACAGTTTCTGGCCTAAAACTGATCAATTTAGCTAAATGGATTAAAAGGATTTAATAACAAATTAATTGTGCAAACAAGATATGGGAAGATATTTATAAAAACTATTCTTGAACTCCTTTAGGGGCATGCCTTGGTATTCCAACAGAGTAGTAATTAGGAATTATCTTAATCTTGTTATTTAGTAGTTTTGTAGTATTTAGTAGTTTTGTATTTAGTAGATTTGTAACTTGCTACATTTTGTAAGTCTTTAGTTTATGTAACTAGATATATTTGAATATAACGTCATTATAATTTTAAAAGATATCCTATAATTCAGCCTTTTCGCCAAGTACACAATTAATTGGTATGTGTCTGTCTTTAGTGGAAGAGGGTGGAACACAGATGAGCAAATCAGATAAAACAAAACTGATAAAATAGGTTTGATGTAAATCATTTCTGATAAATATGATACAAAAAAGATAAATGTCCCTTGATGTGAGAAGACATTCATTTAGATGTAGAGACCATTAGGGACGCCTGGTGGCTCAGCGGTTGAGCGTCTTTCTTTGGCTCAGGGCATGATTCCAGGGTTCTGGGATCAAGTCCTACATTAGGCTCCCTGCAGGGAGCCTGCTTCTCCCTTGGTCTGTGTCTCGGCCTCTTTCTCTGTGTCTCTCATGAATAAATAATTAAAAAAAAAAAAAGTAGAGACCATTAACACACAATGGCTGTACTTTCTTGCAAACCTTCCAATTTCTATGGTTGACTTGTGGAGGAAGATGAGGAATGGGGTGAAGATTGGTAACAGCTTGGAGATTGATATAAGAACAAACTATCTCTACTGTAGGTTTGAGTGGATTTTTTTTTTCTCTGACTTCCATTGCCCAGCATGTTGGCATCAGAGATGTACCAGAATTCACCCCTACACAGTGGAGGGTTAACTGTATAACTGACACAGTCATCCATCTCTTCATCTAATGATTCTTACTTGTTTTTAATTTTCAGGGTCCAAAATTGATTTCAAAAACTCGTGCTGCTTTGGGAGTTTAAATCACTTCAGGTAACAAAAAATTCAGACAAGGGTAAATATAATGGTCATTCTCCCAAAATAGCGATCCATCGTGAAATATGTCCTAAGACCTACCATTAAATGCTTGTCTTGGGCAGCCCCGGTGGTGCAGCGGTTTGGCACCGCCTGCAGCCTGGGGTGTGATCCTGGAGACCCGGGATCGAGTCCCACGTCGGGCTCCCTGTGTGGAGCCTGCTTCTCCCTCTCCCTCTGCCTGTGTCTCTGCCTCTCTCTCTCTCTGTGTCTGTGAATAAATAAAATCTTTAAAAAAAATATGCTTCTCTTAAAAACAAACTACAATTCAACAAAAAGTTTATTTTAAAAACACTAGAACAAAACTGTGTCCACAATGGTAAATCAGTGAATCAGCAACCTCAAAATTCTCTTAGATTATTTCTAAAGTTTCAGAGAGCACCATCAGAAGTCCTTCCCATCTATTTCGTTTTTCTCTGATGTAAAATAATAGAACCAGTCCCCTTCTGCACCCATTCATTGAATTACTACATAATATATTTTTGTTTGTGTTACAGGGGGAAGAAAAGAAGCCAGAACAAGTCTTTATGGTTTGGTGTGAATCTTTTCCTTTAATTCTGAGATAGTGCTTTTTGTGAATTAATGAAATGATGAAGACTTTAATGTGAGATTTCTCTATCGTATAAATAAAGTATCTCCAAATTTTCCTTTTTCTTAGCCTGCTTATTTATGAACGTTTATAGATAACCTTTAAAAATAGTTATGTGTACCATTGTCTGAAGCAGATTCTGATATAAAAGCACTGGGTGTTGGTTGTTGTAGGAGATTAAAGCCACTCAAGGATGGAGTCTACCCTAAAGGCTAGATTTCAGGACACCTGGGTGGCTCAGTGGTTGCGTGTCTGCCTTCGGCCCAGGGGATGATCCTGGAGTCATGGAATTGAGTCTCACATTGGGCTCCCTGCATAGAGCCTGCTTCTCTCTCTGCCTGTGTCTCTGCCTCTCTCTCTCTCTCTCTGTGTTTCTCATGAATAAATAAATAAAATCTTTAAAAAAATTAAGGTTAGATTTCTTGGTGCACTAATAAAAATGTTCAAGTTAAGTACTGTGATGCCAGAGTATTGTTCACTAAATGACCACTTACGTATTCTAACAGATACACTAGAGATGAAAAAAAAGAAATTATTATGCTTTTATGGGATCCATCAAGAATGATGCTACTCAAAATTTAACATCTACTTTTTTTCTCAATCTTGTTCAGTTCCCTATTGGTCATAGATATTTTTAATGTAAGTGTTTATTGTAGTTGTTTTGATTAAATATAATTTACATTTTTAGCAGTTGATTTTTCTTATTTCACAAGTATTTCTTGAACACTCACTGGGTGCCAGGTCCCGTTCTGGGTGCAGTCACTGTCCTCCAGGTAGAAGGAAGAGAAGGAAGCAATTAACAGCAACTCAACAAGATTATAATCACTATAGAAGGGGCAACAAATTGTGGTGCCAATCAATGAGTAGAAGAGGGCAATTCTGCCTGGGGAAATGCTCACACTGAAGAGACAGACTTTTAAGAAGAGCCTCAGAAGATGAATGGGCATTCATCAGTTCACGTAAAGGAGAAGTCCAATTCATTAAACAGGAAAACAGCTTTTGACCAAACATGATGAATGGTTTTAGGGCAGTACTGGTGGGTAGGAAGGAGATGAAGCAGGACAGGAGATGAAGCAAGACATGGAAACTGTAGGACTGAGAAGACTCCCATGAGTTTTATTCCAAAGGGTTTGGGCAATATTGTGTAAGTACCAGGGGACCAAAATGACATCTAAGCAGAGAAGAGTCACCATGGTTAGCTTTTAGGAAGATAACTCACGAGATATGGGGTATGGGGAGTACATGCAAGAGAAAGCAGAGGGGCAAGGTCAGCAAGTGGTGCAAAAAGATTAGCCCATCAGCAGGGAGGCTGTTTATCATATTAGCTTTGAATAGAAATCTAAAAATCACATTCATGGCTTGGCCTCTGCTCCAGGAGAAAACAATTGCTCCAGAGCAATAAAATGAGCTTTCTGTTCTAACTCAATTGCTTTGTACTCTACATTTTTCTTGCAATTCTGTTGTAACATCTGTGGACCTTGTCTGATTTCGGTGTTACAATACCTTTAGATCAGAAATCACAATGAGATGAAGCAGAATTCAATTTAAAAGCATTAAACAGGGAAAAATATATTTGTTTACTATTAAGAGGAAAATTTAATGAAGATAAAACTATTAGGGAAATTTATGAGCCAAATTACATTTCGCTGACATATATAAAGAAAAGAAATGATTGGAAACACAAGGACAAAGTATCACAAATACAATAGCAAATTGGAAATTTTAGAGCATTTCTACTTCTTTGAAAAAACAAGTTAGACGAACAGTAAAGTAGAAAGTGGCATAGCCAAGGTTATAATGATTTCCATGATGCAAAATGCTGTGGTCAAGTCTCAGTCCTCAGTTTACCCAGCTTCTCTTAGCTTAATATGACACACTTGATCACTTCTTTCTCCTTGAAACATTTACTTACTTGGCATCTACATTTTATTCTGATCTTATTGGCTGCATCTCCTTAGTCCTCATTGCATTTCCTGTAACTCTTTGACCTCTGAATGTTGGAGCGTCCCAAAGCAACTCTCCTGAATCTAAATTCCCTCCCTAGGTGATCTCACCTAGACTTTGTGCATTAATGCCATCTAGATGTTGACGTATTTTATCTCCACCCTAGATTTCTTCCTTTCCTTCCAGGCTCATGTGTTACTTTCTCCTTGACATCTTCATGTTGATATTGCAGAAACAACTTAAACATAACACATTCCAAACTGAACTCTGTCCTGTCTCAAACTTGTGTCTCCTTCCGTCTTGCCATCCTTCTTGTAGCTTAAGCCAGAAGCCCTAGAGATATCTATGGTTTCTTTTTCCATATCACCCCTACATTCAACCTATGAGCAATGCCTATTGGTTCTACCTTCAGAGTAATCCAGAATTTTACTCTTTCTCCATACCCTTAGTACAAGCCAAAATAATAATACGTGGATTTTGCAATATCTTCCTAAACGGTTTCCTTTTAAATACCCTTCACCCACCCCCAGCTCTAGTCTCAGTATTAGTAACTGAAATGATCCTTTACACATAAGTACATTCAGCACTTTTCCACTCAAAACCTCAAACGGCTTCCCATATCTTTCAGAGTAAAGTACAAAGTCTGTTCACTGACCCTACATAATGATATCTTCCTAGCCCCCTTTCTTTCCCCTTTCCATTGGGTCTTTTTGTTCAGGCTATTCTTCAAGTTACCAATTCATTTCCTGCTCAGAGTTTTGACCTGTGATTCTTCTTGCTTGGAAAACTACCCTTAGATATGTGGGGCTTTCTCCATCACTTCCCCTGGCTTCTATTCATTATCACCTGCTGGCTTCCTTGACTGACCTATTTTAAGTTGCATCCCTTTACCTATCTTCCGCACCACTTATTACCATCTGACATACACCAGATTTTCCTTGTTTGTTTATTTTCTGTCTATCCCCACTAGTATAAGCCCCTGAAGAGAGGGATTTTTGTCTGTTTGATTCACTTGTTATCCTCAACATACAGAACAGTGTCTGGAACATAAAGCATTCTATAAATATTTGTTGAATATGTGAATCCCACATGCCATGGGGTGTATTTTTTGTTTTAAATAACACGGTGAACTAGAGTGGTTGCTAGCTCCATCTTCTAAAGGTCACACTGGGAAGAAAGAGAAACATAGACCTGATAAATTAATATAAAAATATGAGAAACCTCTGAGGAAGTTGAAGATTCTTAAGATCTGGTGAATGTAGCAGTTTAGGGCAGCTGGCTTTAAGAGGGTGGATAGGGTGGCACCTGGGTGGCTAAGTTAGCTAAGAGTCACGGGATCAAGCCCTGCATGGGGCTCCCTGCTCCATGGAGAGTCTACTTCCCTCTCTTCCTCTGTAGCTCTCCCTACTCATGCTCTTTTTCTCTCTCTGTCAAATAAATAAATAAATAAATAAATAAATAAATAAATAAATAAATAAAATCTTTAAAAATAAAAAAAGAGGGTGGGTAGGTGATGGTGGGAGGATGGAGGAGAGATTTTATTTATTTTCTTTACATTTTTATTGAAATTCCAGTTAGTTGACATACAGTGTAATATTAGTTCCAGGTATAGAAATTAGTGATTCAACACTTCCATACATCCCTCAGTGCTCACCACAAGTGCCTTCCCAAATCCCGACCATCATATTGTTCATTCACCACCACCCCCACTTACCCTCTGGTGACCATCAGTTTGTTCTTGATAGTTGAGTCTGCTTATCTCTTTTTTTCTCTTCATGTTCATTTGTTTTGTTTCTTAAATTCCACATATCTGTGAAACCGTGATATTTGTCTTTCTCTGATTGACTTATTTCACTTAGCATTATACTCTTTAGCTCTACCCACGTCGTTCCAAATGGAAAGATTTCATTCTTTTTTATGGTGGAGTAATATTTCTCTCTATATATATTCTATATATTCATACATATGTATTATAGCTTTTTTTTACCCATTTGCCAGTCAATGAATATTTGGGCTCTTTCCATACATGATTGGCTACTGTTGATAATGCTGCTATAAACGTTGGGGTACATGTAACCCTTTGGATCAGTATTTATGTATCCTTTGGGTAAATACCCAGTAGTATAATTGCTGGATCATAGGGTGGTTCTATTTTTCACTTTTTTTAAAAAAAGATTTTATTTATTTATTCATGACACACACAGAGAGAGATTGAGAGAGAGAGAGAGAGAGAGAGAGAGAGAGGCAGAGACACAAGCAGGCTTCATGCAGGGAACCTGATGTGGGACTCCATGGGACTCGATGCCGGGTCTCCAGGATCACGCCCACCGCTGAAGGTGGTGCTAAACCGCTGAGGCATCCGGGCTGCCCTATTTTTCACTTTTTGAGGAACCTCCACCCTGTTTTCCAGAGTGGCTGCACCAGTTTGGTTCCCATCAGCAATGTAAGAGGGTTTGGGGAGGGGATAGATTTTAACTTGTGATCTTGTCTGTACACTAAATTGCAAAGATCATCACTTGTCCCATTACCATAAATCAGAAGCAGGTGCCCTGATTGCTTGGCGTTCACAACACTATATCAGGATAGGACTAAACTGTTGGGATGACAAAATATTGAAAACAGGTGGATATAGACCAGCCTGAATAAGCTCTTCCAGCTTCTTCCCTGCCACTCTTCAATTGCACCAGCGCTGGTGTATTTCTTTTTCTTTTTTTTTAAGATTTTATTTATTTATTCATGAGAGACAGAGAGAGGGGGGAGCAAAGACCCAGGAAGAGGGAGCAGCAGGTTCCATGCAGGGAGCCCAATGTGGGACTCGATCCCGGGACTCCAGGATCACGCCCTGGGCCAAATGCAGGCGGCCAAACTGCTGGGCCACCCAGGGATCCCCTGATGGATTCCATATAATGAATTTGTCTTCTCCCTGTGATGCCACTTCAAAGAGTTAAGGGAGATTCAAGAGAATTGCTTGATAATATGGAATTAAGTTGGTAATGAGTAATAGTAAGATCTCTGGAAATCCAAAAAGCTCATGAATTAAATAATACACTTCTAAAGAGTTCATATATGAAAGGGGAAACAATGGGCATTTAAAAATATTTGGGGGTACCTGGTTAAACGTCTGCCTTCTGCTCAGGTCATGATCCCAGGGTTCTGGGATTGAGCCCTACATTGAGCTCTTTGCACAACAAGGGAGCCTGTTTCTCCTTCTCCCCTGCCTGCTGCTACCCTTGCTCTCTCTGTCAAATAAATAAATAAAAAATTTAAAAATTTTTTTGAACTGAATGAAAGTAAGCAACATATCAGAATTTGTGGGATATGAGTAAAACAAGCTTACAGGGAATTTATAGCACATATATTAGAAAAAAGGAAGATCTCAAATAGTAAACCCAGCTTCCACCTTCAGAAACAACAACAATAACAACAACAAAAAGGAGCAAATTAAAACAAAATAAATTGGAGAAAGGACATAATAAAGGTCAAAACAGAAATCAACAAAAGAGAAAACACAAAAACATAAATGAAACCTCATGCTGGTTCTTTGAGAAGGTGAATAATATTGATAAACTTCTCGCCAGATTTTTTGGAGGTAAAAAGAGAACAGACAAATTACCTATCTCAGGAATGGGAGAGGAGATATTTCCTTAAAAATTAAAATGATAAGGGGCTATTTTGACAAATATTTTGCCAATACATTCGACAACTTAGAGGAAGTGGGCAAATGCCATTAACCACCAAATTAATAAAGCTCAGTCAAGAAAAATGAGATAATCTGATTAGTGATAGATCTAGTAAAGCAAAGGAAATGTAGTTAAGGTCATTCCACAGAGAAAACTTTAGGCTTCACTGGTGAATTCTACTAGACGTATCAAGAAGAAATAATACTAATTCTACACAACATTTCCAGAAAATGGAGTGTTTTCCAACCCAGTCCATGAGGCCAGCATTACCCTGACCCCCTCTTTCTGCAGTACGAGGATACCATGGGAAGTCAGCAGTCTGCAAGAGGCTTTCCCCAAAACCCCACCACACTGGTGCCCTGTTGCAGACCCCGGCTTCCAGAAGTGTGAGAAATAAAATTCTGTTGTTTATGGCATTTTGTTTAGCAATTTATGGCATTTTTGTTATAATAGAACTAACATTCCTTCTATCCTAGTCTCCATTTTCCCCTTTCTCAGGTAGATAGCAGCTTTCCTTAATTCTCTTAATCATTCTGTTCTTTATTTTTAATATCTAAGCAAACATGCATAAATATATTCCTATTATACTATTCCATCTTTATTATATGAGAGGTTACATATTTCTTATATTGTTCTATACCTTGCCTTTTGCACTTAAGAATATAATCTTGGTGATAACTCCATATGATGCATAAATTCTTTCTTCAATGATTTTAAACAATTTCATAGAATTTCTTTGTGTGGATAAGCTATAGCTTATTACCTGACCTTCTATTCTGGGTATTTGAATTCTTTCCAACCTTTTGCTATTACAAATAGTGCCGTTACGAATAACCTAGTGCTTCGGTCATTTAGGAATATTGGCAGTGTATTCTTAGGATAGGTGCCTTCTAGAAAGTCTATTGCCTCAGAGGACAAATGCACATATTTTTAGATACTGCCAAATTCTCCTCCATCGGCCTTATGCCACCATTTTGCACTCCCACCAGTGATGGATGACAAGAACTATTTCCCCACTGTTTTACCTGCACAGAATATTGCCAAACTTGTATATTTTTGCCAATCATATAGGTGAGAAATGCTGCTGTGGTGTTGTTTAGATGTGCATTTCTCTTATGAGGAAAATCTTTTTTTATGTTTAGAACCCATGGGGTTTTTTTTTCCTCTTATGTACTATTGACTTAGATCATTTTACTATTTTTCTATCAGATTGTTGGTTTCTTTTTGCGTCCTCGAATTTCCAGAGTTCTTTGTATGATATAGATGACAGTTACCTTATTGGTTTTTCCTCTGTGTTTTCAACTTTGCCTGCAGGAGTTTTCCATGTAAAGTCTTTAAATTTCTTTCTTTTTTCTTTTCTTTTTTTTTTAAAGATTTATTTATTTATTCATGAGAGACAGAGAGAAAGAGAGAGAGAGAGAGAGAGAGAGGCAGAGACACAGGCAGAGGGAGAAGCAGGCTCCATGCATGGATGCCTGACGTGGGACTCGATCCCGGGTCTCCAGATTACACCCTGGCCTGAAGGCAGCACTAACCGCTGAGCCACCTGGGCTGCCCTAAATTTCTTTTTATGTAGTTGAACTTATGACTGTTCCTGGATTTTACATCATAGTCAGAAAAAAAAAAAATGTTCCCACTTCACTTGTGTTTCTTCTAGTACTTTTATGTTTGCTTGTTTTTCCTTTTTACATTAGGATGTCTGATCGATTTGGAATTACCTCAGCATAAGGACAGCTATTTGAAACTGTTGTATCTTCCTCTCTCTTCATGGCTCATTACATGCTCCTCCTTCTCTCTCTCTCCCTTTCTTCTGGTTTAATAGGTCTGTTGACATTACCACTTTCTACACATAACGTAAACAGTTTTAGATTCTACTCTTTCTCCAAATATTATGTAGTAAATATTTCCCCGGTCATTATATATTCTTTAGATTCAGTAGTTATAGACACCAATAGTAACCCACATAGAGACTATATCACTGTTTAGTGTATACTATGGTGTTTCAAAGAGTGATGCTTTGTTTTTAGTTGGCATTCTTCTGTAGAGAAGAACTTTCCTTTCCTTACTTTTGCTTTAATTTTGGATTGGTATAGATCCAAAAACTCTCTCTCAAAAACATAATGGGTCATAATGCATTCCTACTATTCATAATGTCAAATTGTCCTATTGGCTTTAACCATTTGGCATAGGACCCCGTCAATTTTTGAGCACTTTCTTAGTTTCTGGCGACATGTTCTCAGCTCATCTTCTACCTTTCATGTCCCAACTCTGGAATTATTCATTTCTCTAAGAAGTTCAGGATCCGGGATCCCTGGGTGGCGCAGCGGTTTGGCGCCTGCCTTTGGCCCAGGGTGTGATCCTGGAGACCCGGGATGGAATCCCGCGTCGGGCTCCCTGCATGGGGCCTGCTTCTCCCTCTGCCTGTGTCTCTGCCTCTTTCTCTCTGTGACTATCATAAATAAATAAAAATTAAAAAAAAAAAGTTCAGGATCCTTGTACTAGAGAAGACTGTTTAGAACCCAAAATGTGCTCCTTACTAGTGGGTTGCTATTGTTTTCAGGCCCTTTTAGTGGGCATAACTAAAAAATGGACTTCCTGTTTACCATGTACTTACAAATATTTCCATATTTAGGATCATTTCTTAGTGTAGATTCTCAGAATTTGAGTGATTGGCTCAAACAATATGAATATTTTCAAGATTATTGATCTTTATTATAAACTTTTTATTTTATTTTATTTATTTATTATATTTATTATATATATTTATTATTTATATATAAATATATATTTATTATTTATATATAAATATATATTTATTATATTTATTTATTTATTTATTATAAACTTTTTTCCAAAAGCTTTGATAATGTGAGACTTGTTTTATTATATGCTTTCCAAAATTAGACATCTTAATTATTTTCTTTTTTCTAATTGTGTCAGGTATATAAAAATTATACTTTTAAAAATTTAATTTCCTTTGATTTCTAATGAAAGTTAGCATCTTTCTAGTTGTCCTCCCTCTTTGACGAATTATTTTAGTCCCTTTTCCTTTAGCATTTGCAATGGTTTAAGATTTTTTTTTTCAGTTGTCTATTTGATTAGGTATTGTGCATACTTAACCTGTGGACTTTTTTTTTTCTAACTCAATAGATTTTTCCAGTAAAACACAGAGATAATTTTTTCCTAGTTAATAATTAGCAAAAAAATCTGCAGTGTGATCAAATAAAAATCAAACGTGAGGTATATGAGAAATAGGTTAGACAGGTTACTTTTTTACTAATAGTGTCAAAGAATAATATAAAAACTTGATCTTTCTCAGTTACATTACTTTCTTTTGTGAATGTGATTTCTTAAAAAAAAAAAAATGAAACAGTTGAAACTTACAGGTTTTGTTATTTTCCTGTTCTTTGTGCCTGAATCTCTAACACTGCCCACACAGCCTCAAGACTTAGGTAAGAAATTTACTTGTATAATAGGTAAGGAATGACTATGTTGGGATAATTTCTAATTTTTTAATCTTGTTTTAATTCCATTTAATTTTTCACTCCCCCCCCCCCCCATGAGTTTAAATATACTGGTCACATATGCTGAACTAACCTTCCCAGATTTTGTTTTGTGGTCATGTTACCCAATCTATAGACAGAGATAGTAGTTATAACACCCAGCAAATGATCACCAGCTTAATGGCAATTTAGAAAGTGTTGTTGCAATATATAATTTGGATTTGAAAATATTAGCATTTCTTGCAAATGTATGTGGTGTATGGTAACAGGGGAATATTAAATGTGAGATGGGATTTTTCTATAATCTTTGGTTGTCTAAAGTATCTCCCAACTAGGTGACAAACATCTTTAGTGTACGCAGGTCCCGGCTTCTTCCAACCGGACAGTTTATAAATAAATGTCCTCAAGTTTGTACACACTTGTGAATCTGGCCAAGGCAGTGTCATCCTGGGGGAAAGGGTGACATACATTTTTAATTCCCAAAGGGGGAACATTTTGAATTTCGTCTGTCTAGAAGAGATGATGTCTTTTTGTAATTGCTCTGGCATGGATGAAGGACTTTTTTGTAACTTGTGCAAAAGTGCCATGAGCATTGCAGCGGCCCTGAAGATGTGGATTGTGTCGGACTTAATTTCATACTCCCCACAGTGCCTGCTAGTGAGACCAGTCACCGGGCTTAAAGAATGGTCATTTCTGAGTTCTTCTCCTTTGCCCTTTGTAGTGACTTCTTCAAAAATCCTGTTGATTTTTGTCTCTTCAATATATTTTGCATCTGTGCTTTGCATTCCCAGTACTTCTAAAAAAATTCATGCCTTGCTGATTTCTTAATAGAACGATTGCAAAGGTCTCCTAATGGGCTTCTTGCTTTTTTTCTATTCATCCATTCATTCTCCCACCTATCTATTTGGCAAATAGTTATTGTCACTTTCTCTTTGTCAGGCTCTGTGTCTATTTCTAATCCCTGCATATTAGATATACCACTACCTGGCTGGTATTTTGTAGCAGATAAAATGATCATATTATGTGATACCTCATTGTGGTTTTGATTTGTGTTTCCCTGATGATTAGTGATGTTGAGCATCTTTTCATATATCTGTTTACCATATGTATGTCTTCTTTGGAAAAAATATCTATTCAGATCCTCTGTCCATTTTTTACTTGGATTGCTTGGGGTTTTTTGTTTTTTGTTTGTGTGTGTGGTTTTTTGTTTGTTTTGTTTTTGTATTGAGTTGTTTAAGCTCTTTATTTATTTTGGATATTAACTCCTTAATATCATTTGCAAATATCTTCTCCCATTCAGTAGGTTGCCTTTTAATCTTGTTGATGGTTTACTTCTCTGTGTAAAAGCTTTTTATTTTGACATAGTCTCAATAATTTATTTTTGCTTTTGCTTCCCTTGCCTCAGGAGACACACCTAGAAAAATGCTTCTAAGCCTGATGTCAAAAAGATTATTGCCTGTGTTTTGTCCTAGAGGTTTTATAGTTGCAGGTCTCACCTTTAGGTCTTTAATACATTTGAGTTTATTTTTGTGTATGGTGTTAGAAAATGGTCCAGTTTCATTTTCTTGCATGTAGCTGTCCAGTTTTTCCAGCGCCATTTATTGAAGAGATTATCTTTTCCGTATTGTATATTCTTACCTTCTTTGTCACATATTATATGTGACCATAGAAATGTGAGTTTATTTTTGGGTTTTCTATTCTGTTCCATTGATCTGTAGGTCTATTTTTGTGCCAGTATCATACTATTTTGATTTATAACTCTGTAATATATCTTGAATTCTGGATTGTGATACTTCCAGTTTTCTTCTTTCTCAAGATTGCTTTGGTGATTCAGAGTCATTTGTGGTTCATATAAGTTAGATAAGAAATGACAAGCATTGGTGAGGATGTGGAGAAAAATGAACACCTGTACACTACTGATGGGAATGTAAATTGGTGCAGCCTTGTGAAAAGCAGTATGGAGATTCCTTGAAAAATTAAAAATACCTTATGATCCAGTAATGCCGCTACTGAGGATTTACCCAAAGAAAATGAAAACACTAATTTGAAGATATATATATATATATCCCTATGTTTATTGCAGCATTATTTGCAATAGCCAAGATAAGAAGCAACCCAAATATCCCTCAAAAGATGAATGGAAAAATAAGATATGGTGTATATATATAATGGAATATTACTCAGCCATAAAAAAGAATGAGATTTTGCCATTTGTTACAACATGGGTGGAACTTTAGGGTATTATCCTATGTGAAGTTAGTCAGACTGAGAAAGACAAATACCATGTCATTTCACTTATATGTGGAATCTAAAATACAAAACAAACAAAAAGCCCAGACTCAAATACAGAGAACAAACTGGTGGTTGCCAAAAGGAAGGTGGGTAAAGGAATGGGTGAAATAAATGGGAGTAAGAGATATAAACTTCCAGTTATAAAATAAGAAGTCATGGAGATGAAAATCACAGCATAGGGAATATAGTCAATAATATTGTAATGTTATATGAATGGCAGATAGTGACTATATTTATTGTGGTGAGCATTAAATAATATATAGAATTATCAAAGCAATATGCTGTACATCTGAAACTAATATAACACTGTATGTTAATTATACTTCCATTTAAAAAATAATCATATTTCTATCCTATATAAATATTTCCAATGGGTCTTTATGGCTTCTAATTGAAGCCCAAACTCTTAGGCTTTATATGCAAGACCTCTATAATATGAATCCAAGTGTCCATTCTTTATGACCCACGCTCTCATGAAAGGAGATTAATTGACTTTCTTCAAATACATCCCAAGATTTCTTACCTTTGTGATTTCACTTACAATATTCTTGCCACATAGAGAGATGAGCCTCCTGATTTCTCTGCTAGCTGATATCTTGTACATTTTTTTTTCAGACTCAATTCATATGCCACTCTCGCTATCATCCTTTTCTGATTTTCTCACCCAGGGATCATGAAGCATTCCTGTCATATACTTACTTACATTACTTTAGGATGTCACGATACATTCTAAATTGGATTATAGTCATATTTATAAGTTACTTGCACTATGAGAGTACCTAGAAACCTGAGGTCCAGGGGAGATGTCTTCATTATCACTGATTGCCTTTTATTCTCCAGCACAATACCTTGCAAAAGTAAGGACTCCATAAAAGTAGTCTATACAGACAAATATAAGTGTGCTGTGATTAAGATATACTATTTGGGAGGGAATCAATGATTTTAGACTAGTCCAAAGTCCATCTAAATATCTGTGTCTGGCTAGCATTATAAATGATACCAGCTACTAGCACACTATGGCCTATCTTGTTGGGCCCTGTAGTAGCATTACATCATATATCAGTTAACTTTCATATTATTTTTCTAGTAATACCTGATAAATACTTAGCATGGAAATGGTGCTTGATTTGACATTTGTGACTAAGAAGCCATCAATGGCAAATCTAAAGTCTGGTCAATTTGAAATTAATTTAAGTCAATTCAACTTAATGAATTTCTCTTGAGTACATTGTAAGCTATGATTAAGATCTCAAATTTGGTTCATATGACTTTTCTCCTTCTTGTTAAGTATGCCAAATTATTTTCTATAATTAGTTTTCTATTTTACACTTGTAAATGTAGATGTCACATATAGTTATTTTGTGGGAAAATGTTAAAATACTGAGATACATACTAACTTAAACATCGTTGCTTTTCAGATGATGTCATTTTCACGCAGAAATTTATAGAAGAGAATGTTGGATATATGTGAGTTTCTCTAAACTATTTTTGATGATAATGGTGTTTACATGAGCTTATTTGATATATTCCAGAAATGTTAATGCTTCTCAAAAGTAATTCAATTAAATGGAAGCTATATTTAAAAAGTAAATACAGCATTACTCATAAAATTCAGATGAGACAGCTGAATTGCCAAGAAATTGCAAAATGTATAGCCCTCACACTTTGATAACTTCCTGAGACTGGTCAGCAAGTGAATGTTTCTATGAGTTTTTGTTGGACAGAAGTGGAAATTCCACAGGTGATCATGGTGTACTCTGTGTGGACTGTTGCAGCACTATCATCGTATTTGCTCAATATGTTCAGGAGGCCTCCTTTGAAGAAGTAGAAATGTTGGTAAAAGCCATGACAGAATATAGAGATAAATGCTTGGTTGACATGACACTCCCAGTGTGTTCAAAATTAGCTGTAAGTAAATTGTTTGCGTTTCTTAAACAAATAAGCATATTTGTTAAACAGAGAATTTTTGGCTTGAAATATAAAAAAAGGAGATGTTCTATGCTCCCTCATTTTTAATTTTGCCTGAATTTGGAATTTAGGATAAGGTCCTCTCCTTGGATACATGCAATTCTGTATTCTGTTGCCCCAGAGGAATTGGCTATGAGATTATGGTCCATGCCATATGCATACAGGCAGGGACGTAGCAGATAGTCTGACAACGTGCACAGAAGGACAGAGGTACCATCCTTAGCTGCTTTCTCAATATATACTCTATTTTCACACAGCTTTTTCTTAGCCTCTGCCAAATAGCGTCACCATCTGCATTTCTTGAAGGCTACTACTAAACATTACTGCTAATACTTTATCAACACATTCACACTCTGACCCTATCACCTTGAGAGAAAAGGATAAAAGCTGTTATATTAGGGAAATGTAAGTAGCAAAGGAGTAAGAGGTTAAAGGGCCCCAGGATAGAGTAGAAAACATTTTCCAAAGTGTGGGATGGTTGTCACAGGTGTGGGTACCAATGCTTTGTTGACAATACTGGGAAAATTAGAATCTCTTTCCCAAAGGGGGACACTCATCACTCGTTGTGTTCATTGTGTCATCTCAGAAGGTTGTAAAACTTTACAACGAATAAAAGATGTCTTTTACTTTTCTTGTTGTCCAGAATGATGTTCTACTGGAAAATATATGTGCTCTGGAGGGACTGCCACAAAAGCATAATTTTTCACACTGCTGCAGTAAGGTTGACTTGGAAAGAAAACTTTGCTTCTTCCATAATAAGAAAGCTGATGCCGGATTTCTGCCTCCTCTTCCTACCCTGGATCCTGAAGAGAAATGCCAGACTTATAAAAGTAACAGAGAATCCTTTCTAAACAAGTAAGTTTTCTTTTAGTGGAAGAATTATCTAATTGAAGAATTATTCTTAGCCTGAGTCCAAAATCTAATCCAAAGGAACATAGCTGGTTTCATTGATGGATTAATTCATGTAATGTGTATTGTGAGTCACATTCTGTGCTCAGCATTGAGGATGAACAAGGTATGAAATCGACTTTCAAGATCCTCTTGATAAAGATACATATTTATTTTCTAACGTAGAAGGCCCTAACGGTGCCAAATGGTTACTGGAGGAAATAATCTAGTTTTCCCAAAGGGAAGGTGCAGCTCTTTCTTTTTTTAAAGACTTTATTTATTTATTTGAGTGAGAGAGGGAGGAGCAGACTCTGTGCTGAACAGGGAGCCTGATGATGTGGGGCTCAATCCCAGAACCCTGAGATCATGACCTGTGCCAAGAGCAGATGCTTAACCGACTGAGCCACCCAGGTGCCCTAGGAACGTGCAGCTTTTACTGAGGGTAAACATTAAATCAATGGATGTTTACCAAAAATCTGTTTTCAGAAAAAAAAAAAAATCTGTTTTCAGTAGTGCAGTAATTGCAGAAGCACAGACTTTTTCTGGAAAGCTGGTGTGCTCATTGAAACTTAAATTACAAGTGTATTTGAATGAAAGCAAATAAAATCCTGGAATCTCAGTTGGAGTGTGCATTGGTAGCTCTTCCTTTCATGTGGAAGGGATAGCTGCTGACCACTGGAGCAGCCATAGTTCAGTGTTCAGGATGAAAACTGTCATCTTCACTCTGATTTGGGAGTTGGCAAGTTAATTGATAAAACTCTATTAGAGAGTAGATAATGTTGCCTTATTTTGAAGGCTTCCATAATGGAAAGTCTTTCCTCTGAGTTTTACAACTTGATCTTCTTGTCTTTTCCTATCTTTCCTTTCCCTGTCTTCTCACCCTTTGTCTACCATTTTCTTCCTTTCTTTCCTGTTTTTACCCTTTTCCCCTCTTCTGTCCTTTTTCTTTTATAGTTATATCTATGAAGTTTCCAGAAGGAACCCCTTTGTTTTTGCCCCTACACTTCTGACTGTTGCTGCTCGTTTTGAGGAGATGACTAAAACATGTTGTGAAGAACAAGACAAAGCTAACTGCTTTAGAACAAAGGTGAGTATTGCATTTATTTCATTAAAATGATAAGGGATCACCCCAAACTGCAGATCCTTACTTAAAGTTAAATTATAGCAAAGGGTTGTTTACCATTTAGTAGTCCTTTTCTTGCCACTTTCACTGGTTTTTTCGATCCTTTGTCCACCTGCTGCTGATTAAATTTCTTACTACCTGAGACCCTTGAAAGACAATTGCCTATTTCCAGGGTCTTTCTTCTAGCATTGTCTTCCTTGGAACTTGGAAGAAAGCCCTAGTGAGTGAATATCTAGGGTAAAGATGGCATTTTACCTTTTATTCTGGGGGAAGCCCTCTTTTGGCTACCCATAAAATTTAATCCTCATCTTTCCACCAAGCATGATTCAGTCATCAGGAAGACTGGCCTAACTTCTATAATGTGCCACAAATGCATATTTCTTTTCTTTAAAAGATTTTATTTATTTATTCATAACACACACACACACACACACACACACACATACACACACACAGAAAGAGAGAGAGAGAGAGAGAGAGGCAGAGACACAGGCAGAAGGAGAAGCAGGCCCCACGCAGGGAGCCTGAGGCGGGACTCCATCCAGGGACTCCAGATTCACGCCCTGAGCCCAAGGCAGACACTCAACCGCTGAGCCACCCAGGCGTCCCGCATATTTCTTTTGATATATAAACTTATTAGGATAAAAAAAACGAAAAGACCTTCTGTTTCTGAGCAAATTTTGGAAAACTTGGTTGATACATAGTTATGAAATAAGAGAATAGTGACATTTTGCTCTTGCTTCAATAGAATTTTCTTTTTCTCCTTCAGGCAGAACTTGTCATACAGTATTTAAAAGCATCATCTTCTTTTCAAAAAAACGTCTGTGGGGCACTTATGAAATTTGGCCTGCAAGTCTTAGAATCCATGTGAGTTTCAAATATATGTCTTGTCTTTGCTTATATTTTCTCTTCTGTGTCCTGTTTTTGTTAACTTGTTGATGACTTTTTATTTTGACTTTTCTTCAGAGGTGTTGAGATGATTCTCAGTCCACTCGGGTAGCTCAGAACCGGGACATTAGGTCAGATAAGAGAAGAGCTGGGAGAGGGAGAGACCCTAGAGAGAAAGAAGGTTACTTCTGAGCTACTCTTTGGTTAGTTGGGAATCTGAATTGGTCTGAGAGTTCTCAGCTAGGCTTTATTATTTTTATTTTTTTTCAGCTAGGCTTAAAATGGGATGTATCCATCCATCTTTGAATTTAGTGACCAGGAAACAACTTTATAAGGATAAATTTCATCTCCAGTGCTCACCCTGACCAATTAGTAATGGTGCTATTGCATGTCTTGAGAAAAATTCCAAAATCTCAAACAGATCAGCAGGAAAGAGTTCTGGGATGGATTATCTATACCTGCTATGAGCTCAAAACAGGAAGCTGTGGTCCTGACAAAACGTGTTTTGCTATAAAAATTATGGAAGGGACCATATATCTCAGCCCTTCTTATCCTGTTCCTGGTCTAGGACTCAAAATATCAGCCTAGGAGTTTCTGAGTGACCCTGCAGGCTGTGCCACATATAAACAGCCGTTTGGTAAAGATATCTGTGAATAAAACGAGGGTACCAATTCTTATTGCAGCTACTTAAACTGTATCAGCAAAGAATTCCCTCTTGTCTTACTTGCTATCCAAATTGTTTTAGTGCTTTATCAATTCTTTTTCCAGAAATGTTGCTATACTTAGTCAAAAATTTCCCAAGATTGAATTTAAGGAACTTACCTCCCTCCTAGAAGATGTTTCTTCCAAGTACAATGGATGCTGTGAAGGGGATGCTGTGCAGTGCATCCGTGACAGGGTAAATATTCTCTAAAACAAGTGAAAATAGTGATTTGGGGCAGCCATTTTTTTATCCTGAAGTTGCCCTGATATGTGACTACTTTACCACATGAAATAAGAATGTTAATAAGGGGGGGGGTGGGTGGTTCGGTCAGCTAAACTGCCTCCTTGGTTTTAGTTCAGATTATGATCTCAGGGTTGAGGGATCCAGGCCTGAGTTGGGTTTTGTGCTCAGCAGGGAGTCAGCTTGAGGATTCTCTCTCTCTCTCTCCCTCTTTCTGCCCCTCTCTCTGCTCTCTCTCTCTAAAATAAATAAATAAATAAATAAATAAATAAATAAATAAATAAATAAAAATAAATATTTTAAAATGGTAATAAAAAGTCAAATAATGACATAAAATAAAAAATATTAACAAATAAGCTCAAATAAAACTTTGGGGTTTTTTATACACGAGATTGTTGTTAGATTACTCAACAGATTCTATTTCATATGGTAAATGTCCTTGACCTAAAATTTTAAGGATTTAGAATTTGTGGACATTCATTTAAAGCAGATTGAAGTTTTCTTTAATATTGCACATCTTCTTTTACAGGTATTAAAAATTAAATAGTCAAGCTCAGAGAATGATTTTTACCACTGTAAAGTAGTTCTTGTCAAATAAGTGATGTTAAAGTAACTCCTATGTTATTCTTTAAAGTGACTTTCTAAGGGTATATGCTGTTAAATATATTGTTGATGGTTTAAGTTGTTAATGCATACAAAAGGAACACAATTTCATTAAAAATATCTCACCTTCCGAGGTGCCTGGGTGGCTCAGTCCGTTAACTGTTCAACTCTTTTTGTTGTTGTTGTTTGAAAACTTATTTTTATTTATTTATGATAGACATAGAGAGAGAGAGAGGCAGAGACACAGGCAGAGGGAGAAGCAGGCTCCATGCAGGGAGCCCAACGTGGGACTTAATCCCGGGTCTCCAGGATCGCGCCCTGGGCCAAAGGCAGGCACCAAACCGCAGAGCCACCCAGGGATCCCCCTGTTCAACTCTTGATGTCAGCTCAGATCATGATCTCAGAGTCCTGGAATCAAGCACCGCCTCAGGCTTCCCACTTAGTAGGGAGTGTCCTTGTCTCTCTCTCCCTTGGCTCCTGCTCTCTTTCTCTCTTTAAAAAAAAAAAAAAATCTTAAAAAAAAAAAAAAAAGAAAATATACCCTACTTTCTTAGTTGAAATGAGGGTTTTTCTTAGCGACCTTTAATTAGTTTTACTATTTTAAGTTCACAGTGAAACTGTATGTTAATTAATTAATTTGAATCTTACAATATGAAGATACATATATTTTATTTCAAGCAGTAGACAACAGAATTATTATTATTTTGTGCTTAATCAGACTCCAATTAAAAGCAATCTCACATGCTATTTTTTATTGTTTGATTATGGAAATGTGGGTTTATAATATTAACTGTTATATACTGAAATAGAATATAACTGAAGATTTTTTTGGTGAAGTTTGTAGCTGAAGCTAAGAGATCATATTATGTCCTTAATATGTCTTCTTTTAATGCCTTCATGGAGAAATAAGGGAAGTTAGACTGCAGTTTGTTCAAAACAGAAGTGAATCCCAGACGTTAAAGAGATGTGCTGCCAGAACAGTGATGGCTTTCAGTAAAGTGTGTATATATTTGCAAGGACTGGCTTCCTGGTTCTATATGGCTTGTTGGAAACATGGTGCCAACAACCCCAACCCCGGTTTGTTTTTTTGTTTTGTTGTTTTTTTTTACTTCAACCCAGAGAGCTTTATCCCATTCTCTGCCTTCAGTGTTCACCAGAGGAGGAGGAAGAACAGCTTGGGCAAAGTCAGAGGGGCCTGGAATAGCTTGATATTTTCTGGAACTCAGCAGAGTACACGTGAAAGTGGAACAGAAAGGAGGGAGAATGTGCAGACTCATATCGGAAAGTCTGGAGGAGAGATTAGGGGCCAGATCAACTTATTAAAAAGTATCCAACTAACGTGTAAATAAGGAAACTTCACCTTCTCCCTTATTCCCACAATTTTTTTTTATTCCCACAATTTCATGGGGTGAGAATTGAGATGAAGTGTAGAGAGCGGGTACAGTAAGGGTTTTTGTTTTGTATATTATTTGACAATTTGAACAGCTTCAAATGAACAGTAACCATAGGAAACTCATAACAATGAGTAGGATAGCTTTTTTTTGTTTGAGAAGTCTTCATCTGGAAGTTGCCATAGTAGTTCATTTGTTTATCATTTTTTCATTCACTCATCAAATACTTACTGAGTTTCTGCTGTGTGCTTGGCATAGTTTCAGGACATGAGAGAAGACGTCTAGGATTCTAGATATTCTAGTCACATGTCTTGGGTGGCCTTCATTGAAGGAGCATGAAACAACATTTAGAATTTAAAATTACAATATATCAGAGAAGTATTTTAAAAATTAATATTTTACAATAAAATGTGAATTTATAAGTATCTATTTTTGTAATTATATCATTTTAAATCCCCAGAAATAAAACCTGCATTCATGTGAAAAATTCATGTGTATTACATTAATACAAAATTTAAATACTATGATCAAATCATCTGATGAGGCAATTCTAGATGTGAGGAGCATGGTGGGCTTTGCATGCAACCATTTATCATGTAGGAAAATCCAGCCCTGAAGAAATGAGGAAACTAAAGTAATTTTTCATTCTTCTGTCATACAGAGCAAGGTTATGAACCATATTTGTTCCAAACAAGATTCCATCTCCAGCAAAATCAGAGAGTGCTGTGAAAAGAAAATGCCAGAGCGTGGCGAGTGCATCATTTCCTCAAATAAAGATGATAGACCAAAGGACTTAGGTCTAAGAGAAGCAAAATTTACTGAAAGCGAAAATGTGTGTGAAGAACGAGATGCTAATCAAACGATCTTCATGGCTGAGTAACATAAGTCTATACTGAAATTTATAAGGCAAACAGAAACTTATGATTTGATCTATTTTGGCTAATTTGGGTGAAAGGAATGGGAACCATTTAAATCATTGGGTATCACATAATTTTAAAAAATCACAGCAACAGATAATGGCATTTTCACGTGATTTTAAGAAGATGCAACTGTGTTATTTAGGGACGGCTAACATTTATTGAGTACTTGATATGTGCCAGACAATGGGCTCAATACTTAATGTGAATGATCTGTTTTAATTCTCACAACAGGCATGTGAAACCAGTATGATTTCCCCCATTTTTTCAGATGAGTAAACAAAGGTACAGAGCAGCTAAATAACTTGTTGAAGGTTCACAGCTAAAAGCTGGCAGAGTAAGGATTTGACCAGAAGAAGTCTGGCCTAGGAAGTTGCAAGCTGAATTGCCATGCTCTGCCACTCCGCAGTCGTTCAAGGAAAACTAGTGGACTTGGAGCTAAAGAGACCAGATTTGAGTCTTGGTTGCATCACTTGAACAAGTTAGCCTCTCTCTGTTTTACATCATCATACATAAAATTCATATGAGAATATTCATTCATTCCCACTTTATTGGTAATGAAATATAATCCAGGCATTATACATTAGACATGGCCTTTATCCTCAGTAAGCTTTCATCAACAAGGGAATGTGATGTGGGAAGAGACAGACTTGAGAAATAAATGAGTGCGAGACACGTTCTTTTATTTCTGATGGCACTATGTAATCTCTAATGGAAAGACAGAGGAGGAAGTGGTCAAGTATACCTGGGAAACCTGGAAAGGCTTGATAGGGAAGAGGTGCTCAAAGCCATTTTGGTTATCCAGACAGAAGAGACAGATCATGGATAGAAGTATAAAACCACTGGATGTACTTGTGGCTTCGTATAGGGTATTTGCAGTGACAGAGGAAGGTAGTGAGAAGTCTATGTGGTCAGATCACACCGCAGGCTAAGTAATGAGAAGCCACTGAAGGGCTTTCCCTGAAGAATAAGGAAGGACAAAATCACTTTTGTTTTTTAGAAACTTCATCTGGAATGAATCCCAGTTTGGGGCTTAGGTGGTTGGGTAAGTAGTTTTCAGATTCAATGAGATGGGAAGTATGGGTCGAAGGTTTTGTGGGAAAGAGAATATGTTTGAATCTGACCACGCTGATTTTGAGATACTCATGAACTAACCAATTGGGAAGTCACAAGACAATTCTTTTTACTTGAGTATAGTTGACACACAATGTTCATTAGTTTCAGGTGCACAGCATAACGGTTTGACAAGTTCATGCATTATAATAGGTTCACCACCAAGTGTAGCTACCATCTGGTCCCAGGATCACTATCACAATACCATTCACTGGATTCCCTATTGTGTGCCTTTTATTCTTGTGACTTATTCATTCCATAACTGGAAGCCTGTATCTCCCACTCCCTTTCACTTGCTTTGCCCATCCTCCCTCCCCCCACTCTGGCAGCCATCAGTTGGTTCTGTGTCTTTATAGGCTAATTCTGCTCTTTGTTTATTCATCTGTTTGTAGTTTTTTTGTTTTGGGTCTTTTTTTTTTTTTTTTAAGATTCTACTTATAGTGGAATCATATGGTATTTGTCTTTCTCAGACCGACTTATTTCATTTGGCATGATGCCCTCCAGGTCCAACAAGGTGGTATCAAATACCACGAGACAGTTTTATATGTGAACCTGGGGCTCTGGAAGACACAGGTTATTGAAAACTTACCAAATTTTAAGTGCTTCTCATCCACTAACCAGTTTTAACTTTCAAAACAACTCTCTCAGGTTAGAATACTTTTAATATCCTCATTTTACAGGTGAGGAGACTGAAGCACAGAGGTTAAGTAATTTGTTCCCAAGTCGCACAGATAATATGTGGTGGAGCCAGGAATCAAACGTGAGCAGTCTGGCTGCAGACTCTTGTTCTTGTAACCGTTGTGCTCTTTTGCTTCTCATGAGTTGTGGGCATTAACTCAGATTAAGCTTAACAAAGTGTTAGAGGTAGTGTGTTTCCCTCGTACCTAGCACATGTGCTCACCAAATGGAAGCAATTTATCAGCGTCATCATCATCATCACCATCTTATTACAACATAGTGTTTAAGGAGAAATCACAGAGCAACAGTGAGCACGCTAAGCCAGAAAGGGATGTTTAAGATTCAGTCTTTCTGGGTGTAAACATTTGACATAAGACCTCAATGGATCTTCCAGGCTAGGGGAGGCTTCTAGGAATTTTTTTGTTTACAGCCTTTCGATGGTGTTTTTTTTTTTTTTTTGGTGTGATTTTATTACTGTAGAAAGTCCATGGCTTTCATTAGATATTAAGAAGAGTCCTTGATTCTCTGAAGGGTAAACACTGCTGCTTTAGGGTCTAAGGATATATCCCAACAATAATATTGAGAAAGCAGGTGGAGAAGCAGAAGAGATGATGTCAGAAAAAATAAGGTTAATCAGGAGAATCGAAGGCTGCAAAACAAAAAGGGATGTAGAGTTCCCTGAAATTGAGGAACTTTTGTGAGGTATTGCTCTCACCAAACATAGAAGGCCATCTTAACTTATTTTGAATGGAATAGATAAGATTCTTTTTTACGAAGAAGATTGTAAAGAGCACAGCTGAGGTGCTTAGAGGAGACACCCCTCTCCTGCAAGGAGAGTCAACTTGGCTTAGAAAAGAATGAAGTAGGCATCCCAGGAGACTCAGGCTCACAGGTTACGTTTCCATTAACAGCAAGGTGCTTACCTGGTCTGGGACTTCCTTTTCTCAGCTGTAAAATAGTACTGATCTTGAGGACTAAGTGAAGTTAAATAAGAAAAGTGTTTCCAGAGGCTCGGAAGTATTTCTGTATCTCTTATGCCCGGAGCTTGATCCAGTGCTAGCACCTACTAAGGGCTTAATAAGTGTTAGCCTCTTTCCTTTCGCTTTGCCATTTCTGCCCCACATCACACTGCCTGGACCCTTGGAGGCTCTCACTGGGGCCATGGAAACCCCTGTCAGTGACTTAGAGCTCCAGGGTTACTCCCATATTTGACAAGTGATGGGATGAAGTCATGGGCACAGCTGCTTCCCAATCTCTCACCAAGGTGGCCCTGGAGTGGGGAGGAAGCCATACTTCCACCATCTCAAGTGGGACGTCTGAATGCAGTTTCCAACAGAATTAGACTCAATATGTATTTTCTAAATGATTGATGGCATGATGCACCATTTCTGATGTTTTACGCATCAAATCCCCTAATAATGAACTCAGAATAACCCTAATCATTCTGTCCTCTCAAGTAAAAGCACTGTTAGCTTAAAATATACCGTGGAAGAGAACCTTTGCAAAATGATGTCCTGTAGTCACAGTAGCCCCTGAAATCACTCCCTGAGCAAACCGGAGGAAGGAGTTAGCATTTGAAAGCAGAGTCAGTATCACAACCCCTGATTACTTTAAAAGGTTGCAGGATTTAATATTTTGTTCTTTCCCTAAGGTCTAACGTATGAAACATTTTACACATCACAGGTTTCTTTATGAACACGCAAGGAGACATCCAGAGCTGTCTACGCCGGAGCTTTTAAGAATTGCCGGGGTGTATGAGGAGCTTCTGAAAGAGTGTTGCCATACAGAAAACCCTCCCGACTGTTACCGCCGTGCGGTAGGTTCCACCGTTCTGGGCTCACAGAACTAAAAACACAGCCACACAACAAACACTTCAAAATTGGTATCAAAGCTTTACTACAGTTTAGGGAGTAGAAAATGTGATTGACCCATCTGAGTCTACTTTAAATACAGTGGGGCTGATTCTTGGGCAGATTGAAATGATGTTAGGTTTCTGCACACTGTCCTGCACTACTAATGCTGTGTGTCGATGCAAAAAACCCTCTTCCCATTCAATATTTCACATTTAGAGCTAGATTCGTGTACTCGGCATTTTATTGAGCCATATTGGATTTTCTATGATTATAAAGTAATAAATGATTATCAAAGCTGATTAGGAAAGTGCCAAAAAAGTTGCAAAGATAAAAATAAAAGCTCTGATACTGTCACTGAGAAATAGCTATAATTAAGATTGTCTTGCATCTTTTCTAGGCATATATGCACATGTGTGTGTGCCTAACAATAAGATTAGAATAACAATCTCTTAAGAAATTTTGGGATCTAGTTTTTAAATTTATTTATTTATTTATTTATTTATTTATTTATTTATTTACAGCAGGGGGAGGGGCAGAGGGAGAAGGAGAGAGACAATCCTCAAGCAGACACTTCGCTGAGCTGGGAGTCTGATGCCGGGCTCAATCCCAGGCCTCTGAGATCATGACCTGAACTGAAATCCAGAGTTGACTGCCTAACTGATTGAACCACATAGGTGCCTCTGGATCTATTTTTTTAGTTACTATCATAGAGAACTTTTTATGTCATTAAACAGACTTCAAAATGTACTTTATTTTATTTTTTAAGATTTTATTTATTTATTTATGAGAGCCACAGAGAGAGAGAGAGGCAGAGACACAGGCAGAGGGAGAAACAGGCTCCATGCTGAGAGCCTGATGTGGGACTCGATCCCAGGACCCCAGGATCACGCCCTGGACTGAAGGTGGCACTAAACCGCTGAGCCACCCAGGCTGCCCTTGTACTTTATTTTAAATGATCAAATCTCATCATGATTTATTTAAATGTTCTACTGTGTGTTGGACATTGTGAACATTTAGTTAGGTTTTTAATTTTATAAGTGACCCTAAGTGAATATCTCATTCCATTCATCTCTATTAATATTTATGATTATTTTCCTAAGATTGACTTTAATAATTTCCCAGGGAAATTATTAGGTCAAAGCATATAGACTTAAAAAAAAAAAAAACAGCACTTGATACAAATGCCCAAGTTACTTTTTAGAAAGTTTTATTTGCATACAGTCCAACAACAGTGCTTGAAAATACATCAGGGGCACCTGGGTGGCTCAGTTTGTTAAGCGTCTGCCTTCAGCTCAGGCCATGATCTCAGGGTCCTCAGATCCAGCCCCACATTGGGCTTCCTGCTCAGCAGCAAGTCTGCTTCTCCCTCTCCCCCCGCTCCATTTGTACGCTTGTACGTGCTCTCTTTCTCTCATAAATAAAATCTTAAAAAAAAAAAGAAAAAGAAAATACTTCACCTCTGCCTTCACCACCCTAGGAAATTAACTGCTAGATTTATATGTAAAAAATAGTGACTATGTTTTAAGCATTTATTTGATTTTTAAATAAAGTTAGGTTTTTCCCACATGATTTTAGCTAGTGTACTTATAAATTTCTTGTGAACAGGTTGCTCATGCCTGTTATCCATTTTCCTATTGAAATTAGTGTGTTTTAGTATCGATTCATGTGTATTCCTTAAGTATTAGAGAAATTCATTATTTGACATTTTTGTTTTGTTTCTCATTCATTTGATATGTGCTGCTTTTGCTTTATTTAAAAAATTGTATCCACTTGCCATAAAAGCCAGTTTACATTCATCCATATTTGAACAGTGAAGAGGACCTGACTTCCAGTCTAGCTCCACCACTGTCCCTAAAAGGAATCTGTTCCTGACCTTTAAATGAATCACTAACGTGTTAGAAAATTCGTTTTTCATGTGGAGGCACAGTTTGCCTCACAGCATCCGTCCACTGGTGTGTACTTTTTCTCTCTGGTGGCCACGCAGTAGATCTCCAATTTCATGCTAAAGGAGACAGTTTGTCAAATATTTCAATACAATTATTTGAGTTTTTAAGTTCCAATTCTAACTGATGAAAACGAAGATCTAAAATAAAGATGAATTACTAAATTTATTCTGTAATTAAAAGTGTTCTATAGCAATACTTACTAGCTGGGTCATTCTAGGCAAGTCATCTGACTTCATAAGCCTGATTTCCTTTATGTAAAAATGAAAGACTGTCCTGGCACTTGAAAGTGATTATCAAGTATGATCATTGTCAACATAACATTTGACTTGTACTTCATAAGCTGGAAAGCTCTAAAAAATGTACAAGAGGATGATGAAAAATTTGGATCTTCAAATTTTAGTAAGAGCCACATCTATGTTTAGAGCTGAAAAGATTTAAATTTTTACACACTCATAAAAAATCTACTCTCAATTTAGTAAGCAATATATGTAATGATAGTTTGAAAATACTGTGCAAATAAAACTATTTGACAAGTTGACATGAAGCTTATGATTAAATTTTAGATAAGATGTTCATAACTATGATTGCTCTTATTTTTAGGAATACAAATTCAATGAAACAACGGAGAAAAGCCTCAAGATCGTACAGCGAGAATGTGAACATTTCCAGAATTTGGGGAAAGATGACCTGAAATACTAGTAAGTTGTTTGCACAAGTTGCTTAACACTTGTGACCAGGATAAAATAAAGAGTGCCACAAAGTGTCAAAAATTCAGCTCTGTCCTTCAGTTATGGTAAATCTATAGATTGGGAAAGAATAAAAATACAAAAGTCAAGAATGCACATTAGCCTTGCATATTAATGGAATGCATATTCAGCCTTTAACAGGAATGAGGCTAGAAATGAAAGAAATACAAGATTCTAGGAAATTGATTCTCTAGTGCCTTGGTTTTTACTTGCTTTTCTCAATCCCAAACCAGAATCTCTGGATTCTGCCCCATTTGGAAAGGCTTGGTAGAGAGAAAAATTCAGGTCGTTATAATTTCTCAAGTAAAGATGGTTTGCCCAGAATTTGAACTCACCTTGCCAAGTTCATAGAAATAATTCTGGATTTGTTTAACACTTTGATATTTATTTTCTTTTAGTGCTTTTGTGAGCATTAATGAATAATACAGTTTATTCTGGATTTTCTTAATTAATGACCAGGCTAATATAGTGTGTATTTAAACCAAACATCTTTTTTATTTTATTTTATTTTATTTTATTTTATTTTATTTTATTTTATTTTATTTTATTTTATTTTATTTATTTTTTTTTAATTTATTTTTTTATTGGTGTTCAATTTACTAACATACAGGATAAACCAAACATCTTTGAATCAAAATGCAGTTTGAAAAATATGATTTCACTCTTTCTGTAATCCGGCTGGTAAAACTAAGCCTGTTAAAGATATCAGTTTTCTTTATCTCAGATTATCCTTTTCCAACATGTATCTATTAATTAAATTCTCCCTTTAAAATATTTACTAACTATGCAAGCAATTTCAAGCAGGATTTTACATACCAACTAAGGTATTGCTGCCAGGGAGCTCCTGTACCTGCAGGTAAGACAGGATGAGCAAATCTGAGAATTTCTGAGATTACCATGAAATTAGGAGGAAGCCAAAAATGCAGAATCTAGGAGGCAGGGTATGGGGAAGTAGGGAGTGAGGAAGAGTTCTCTGCCATTTCATGAGAAAGCTGAGGTTCATGTCCTTACTTTGGCCGTTCCTAGCCTTGAAGAGTTAGGGTTTAAAGTAGGTAGACAAGGGAAAGTAGGTATCTGTTTCTGTTTAGAACCAGAGACAAATGTTCTTTCAGCTACATTGTCAAGCTCACAAAGATAGCCCCCCAGCTCTCCACTGAGGAACTGACCTTTCTTGGCAAAGAAATGGTGGCGGCTTTGACCACCTGCTGCACATTGAGTGAAGAGTTTGCCTGCGTTGATAATTTGGTGAGTATGGTCCATGAGCCTAACTATTCCTTAAAAAAAAAAAAAAAAAGACATCTGCCACGCTCATTGATCCATAGCAGTTATGCAGTTAAGTTATACGCCTTTCTTCATTGTTTTCCACACTGTTAAGCAAGGAATGTCAAAATTTGGGGGGGGCGGGGCTCACCACATCACAATCCTAAGAAGCGAAAGGGATTGTCTTATTTTCTTGGGGTTCTCCAAATCATCTTACTTCTATTTTTTAAATTTATTTTATTTTATTTTATTTTATTTTATTTTATTTTATTGAGAGAGAGTGAGAGAAAACAAGAGAGAGCAAGCTGGCGGAGAAGCAGAGGGAGAGGGACAAGGAGACTCCATCCTGAGTGCAGAGCCTGATGCAAGGCTCCATCCCAGTACCTTGAGATCATGCTCTGAGCCAAAGTCAAGAGTCCATCACTCAATGAACTGAGCCACCTAGGCACCCCTCTTACATCTTCTTATTACTTATTTGTTATTTGTAAATTGTTAGGGCAAATGACAGAAATAGCATACTGTTTCAGAATGATTACACTAACAAGAAATTAATATATAGGGATTTGGATTGCAATGGCTTGAAATTTTATTATAATGCAAGTTTCTACTTTGCTTTGGATGTAGTATCACGTTTACAAAAGCATGGGTTTTTCTGAGTACAGTTAACAGTTATCATAGAACAATATGTTTCTCTAGCCATATTTCAAAACCCTATTCAAGTTTTAAAGTCATATCTGAATTCCAACTTTCATTGGCACAGGTGGATTTAGTTCTTGGAGAGTTATGTGGAATAAATGAAAATCGGAACATCAATCCTGATGTGGACCACTGTTGTAAGACCAACTTTGCCTTCAGAAGGCCCTGCTTTGAGGGACTGGAAGCTGATAAAACATATGTGCCTCCATCTACGTCTCAGGATTTATTTACCTTTCACACAGACTTATGTCAGGCTCATAATGAGGAGCTCCAAAGAAAGAAAGACAGGTATAAGCATTCTTTTTCATCCACCTTTCTTTCATCCTGAGGCATGTAATGTATTAATGAGAAGATGTACTGTAATGCATATGTGATTTTGGTGTTATAATCCTCTTCCTTCCCTCAAATTGCCCAATCTCTCCAATCCAGAAAAACACTGGAGGCTATTTATTGCTGTTGTTTTTAAGCCAAAACCTAGATAGTCTCTTCTTTTGCTAGATGTGGAGTGTCTAGTACACTGTGATTTGGAAAAGTGAGTTAGGGCAACCAGCAAAAAGGCTCATAAGTAGGTTCATAATGAACTGGACTTTCTTGAGAGAATGTCATAGATATTTGCTTAATGTTTGAAAACATGAGAGACCTAAAAGGGACAAGAATTTTATTTTCATCTTCTCAATCAGGCAATGTTATAAATGCTAAAGAATAAGCCTTTTTTTTTTTTTTTTTTTTGATTCAGGTAGTGTCTGTATCGAGTAGAGTGGAAATAGCATTCAGCTACTGAGAAAAAAGGAATAGAGGTTGTTTTGAAAATAAATCTTCTAGAAAGATCAAAACTAATCACATAATCTACAATACTGTACATAAGGAACACCTAATATATATCAATATTTTTTACATCATTTTGCTTATAATTATATAACCCTCCAGAGAATGTTACCATGAAATCCAGCCCACAAGTCCAATAGGAAAGCTTTAGGAGACCCCTTCAAAATGGAATATTTTAACTTTTTATAATCACCCAAATCAAGACCCTCAAGACGTGTGATATTGTGACCAGCACTTTGGAGAAGAGGGACTTAAGAAAGAAGTCTTTAATTAATTCTATTTGGTACCTCTGGGTCACAGGTTTCTTGTCAATCTGGTGAAGCGAAAGCCTGAACTTACAGATGAGGAGCTGCGGTCACTGCTTGCAGATTTCTCTAACGTGGTGGGGACGTGCTGCAAAGCCGAGGGGCCGGAAGCCTGCTTTAACGAAGAGGTACTCCTATTTCTCTTCCACTGAAGTTCAGCTGGTATTCCTGGTTACATAAAATACAACTCCCAGTAGGATCCTGCTTCCCCCCTGCGAGGTCTCTGAGGCCTCTGAGAGCACAGCTCCTTCGAGGCTGACATGCAGGTGCTTCTGTGGAAGGCCCTTGGCACCGTCTACCTGGTGACGACATGGTGCGACAGAAGATGTCAGGGGCACCCGGTTCTAATTCCAGTACTTTTGGTCATATACCTTAAACTGACCTGTACTTCACCATCTGTAAATGAGGATGGTGATAATTATCCTCGAGTATTACCACTGGGCCTTACTCTCCATTTTGAATCACTCATTAGCTTAATAAAACGAACAGCCAAACTGATTTGCAAAGGAAATCCTTATCAGCCCTAAAGGGAGGGGAGCAGGAAGGGTATCACGTATCAGTATGTGCGGTCTCCTGGTGGGCGGCTGTCTTACCTTCCAAGGCCTTGTCCCAGCATCCCTCAGGTGAGCAGACAGGTGTGGGAAGTGAGGAGTTTGGGGGTGGGGGGGCGCTGATGAGTGTAGCCAGGGGGACGAGAGGAGCCACACTCCCTGCTTGTTCTCGCTCCAGTGACTGGAGTCTCTCACCGACTTGTGGTGGTCTGGGATTCTCGGGCACCCATGAGTGCCGCCCCGACGGCGGGCTGCTTGGAAGTGCCTCCTCACCGATTCCCAACTTCCTTTCTCACTATTTCTTTCCTAGCGACTCTCACTCCCTCTCAGACTCACAATTTGCACACATGCAAATTCATGCCACTCATATCCTTCCTGCGTGGCCACAGACACGTATACCCACGCACAGCTTTCGTTCTGGCCGAGAGCCCTCTACTTTTTCCAAATGAGTGCTTAATCTGTGAGGAGTTGTGTGCGTGTGTGTGTGTGTGTGTGTGTGTGTTTCAAATTATTGGCTTTTAAAACATATGTTTAATGTAATTAGAGGTTATTAATCAAGATCTAGCATTAACCTGAGTGAGTGTGTACGTTGAGGCCATGGAAAGGAGGGATGAATTCATTGGAAGTTCATAAAAGGGCCTTGAAGAGAGGGTCTTCATTGTCTTCCTGTACAATATAGGACGCCTTATTTTTTCTTTCCAAAATTCAAGGCAACATACTTCTCCAAATTCGAATAATAATGTCTCAATTTTTTCTATGTGTTTTTGTTTCTTTTTTCCCCCTCTCAGGGCCCCAAGGTGGTAGCCAAAAGCCAGGCTGCTTGAGAAGTACAAAGTAAAACCCACCAAAGGTAATACCTGCCCTCTAAGTCAAATGCCAAATGAAAAACCTGTGTGGTCACCTGGGCTTTTCCGTTCTGGTGCTTCCATGTCTATTTCTGGTTCATCCCATGTGCCTGGTGCCTCGTAGGCCCATCTTGGTCTTCTAACATCTTTCTGGGTGTCTACCGCTCTTTGTGGTGTGTTTGCGGTAGCACTTCTCTCACTATTCAAGCAGCTTTGCCGATTAGCCAAAAGGTACCCAGTCCTCTGTCTTTCTGCTACTGAGCTCAGCTGTCTGGACCAGAATGGAGAGGCAACTGTTTCTGCAAATACCGACAGCAAACCTGTCCTAAGAGTCTTGCTGCAGCAGTACTTACATAAATGAAAATCAATACCTTTGTGATTTCACAGTTATATAAAGGATGCACTCTTCTCTTCAGCTTATGTAAGACTCATATACAAACTTTTTCTAAAAATTTATTTATTTATGATAGTCATACAGAGAGAGAGAGAGAGAGAGAGGCAGAGACACAGGAAGAGGGAGAAGCAGGCTCCATGCACCTGGAGCCCGACGTGGGATTCGATCCCGGGTCTCCAGGATCGTGCCCTGGGCCAAAGGCAGGCGCCAAACCGCTGCGCCACCCAGGGATCCCCTCATATACAAACTTTAGGAACAAAATGACGTTCAGTGTCTAGGAAGAGAGGCCACAGAGAGTAGGTTTGAGTCTATGAGAAGCCAGCATCCTTATCACTCACAGTTTTCTATATACAAGACTTCTCATCACCCAAATTACACTATTTCACATTCTTGTGCTGCATAAGACACTATGTTTTTTCCCCAGGTTTTAGGGAACAGAGAGGAACCCTGACTTACCTGCTTCCTGTCTGTCCTGTGGTGGATTTTATTTTCTGAGAAGAACCCAGTGAGAAGATTCTTCTGTAACCTCTATCTGAAATCATGTTCTTGTAGTGAGCAATAAACAATGAAATCATAAAGTTATTTCTCAAAGACTGATGTACTGTGTCAACTCGATAACCAAATTAATCAATCAAGACACATCCATTCCATCAGCATCCTCAGCCCACTGGCAAACGTACATGGCTCGAAGGAAGGCAGGGAACAGCAATGGTATGGGTGGGATCCTCACAGACGCTGTGCTTGCTGCTACTGGGTGGAAAGGACATGTGGAGCTGAGGGCAGGCAGCCTTCCTGCTGCTGCTGCTTCTAGCATTACCAGCTGGCACTGAAACACTGGCCTAAGTCCTTTCCATGCATTATCTCATGGAATCCTAACAACTCTATGGAATAGATATCACTTTTTAAAAATTTTTTTTAATTTTTTTTTTTTTTTTTTATGATAGTCACAGAGAGAGAGAGAGGCAGAGACACAGGCAGAGGGAGAAGCAGGCTCCATGCACCGGGAGCCCGACGTGGGACTCGATCCCGGGTCTCCAGGATCACGCCCTGGGCCAAAGGCAGGCGCCAAACTGCTGCGCCACCCAGGGATCCCATAGATATCATTTTTAAAAAAGATTTATTTGTTTATTTTAGAGAGAGAATGAGAGAGCACAAGTGGGAGGGGCAGAGGGAGAGGGAGAGAGAGAATCCTCAAGCAGACTCCCCGCCGAGCACATAGCCCAACCCGAGGCTTGATCTCACAAACCTGCGGTCACCACCTAAGCCAAAACCAAGAGTCAGATGCTTGAATAAGACACTCAGGCACCCCTGAAGTAGTCATCATTTTAATTTCCACTTTACAAACAGACTACTTGAGTCTTGGGGAGTTAAACTAATCTGTTCAATGTCATACAACTGGTAATTGGCAGAACCAAGGTTTGAATTTGAGTCCTCTAATCCCTGAACAAGATTCTTGACCTCTGTACACCCTACCTCCTAGGTGTGGCCATGTTGAATGACTTATAAAATCTGTCATTCATAGAAAGGGAGGAGCACCCAAGGCATCAGTGACAATGGCTCTTTTCTCTTACTATTCCAAGCCGTAATTGCCGCTAATGTTGGAGATGTAAGTGCTTGTCAGTGATGTCTAAGGAGAGGGAGTGTGGGGAACTGGGCAGCCAGGAAATGAGGGTTGGTCATGGGCTCGTGGCCTGATTGTCCCAACTGTTCTTTAAACTTTTAAAGTTTTTAGTGTTTCAATGTCTGAAACTGAAGGTGATGACCTTTAAGAAATAATACTTGAGAATAGTCACAGAGTCCTTTCGGCATAGCAATTACAGTGTAGTCTTTGGGATTTTTATTTATTTCATCAACAAGTATTTATTCGACTCCTACTGTTTGTCAGACATTGTGCATACAAACGTGAGCTGGTTAGAGATGGTTCCCTGTGGCAGGGGAGAAGGATAGTAAACAAGCAATCACATATGATGTCATACGGATAGAAAAAGTCCCTGCTGTGGGACTGCATTGATCGGCACTCAATCTAAGCTGAAGGTGTAGGGGGAGAGTAAGGGGAGGGCACCCCATTCCTACTGCCACTAACTTGCTGTACATCCTCAGACAATTTCCCTACAATCCAAGACCTCCATATTTTTGTGTAACATGGAAGAATAATATCCACATCACATCACAAAGGCTTTAGCGAACTGTATCAAATGACTATATAAAGTACCTAATACAAGGGCCAGCAGACAATAGATGTTTATTTCATGAAGTTATTTTTCCTTTTGCCATTTTCCAAACTTCCATTTACTAATGAGGAGAACAGGAAGAAAGTTTTACTTAGATAATGGATAATAAGTATAGCAAACAGAAGTGAATCAGAGCACAGTTTGCTAATTCAATTTTCCACCTGCTGGTGGATTCTGCTATGTGTCCCATCCCCTACTAGTGGATTCTGCTGTGTGTCCCATCCCCTACTAGTGGATTCTGCTATGTGTCCCATACCGTGCTGAACACAGCAGATGTGAAACCAGAGTCCCAGGAGCTTGTCATCACAAGACTCTATACTCACAGAGGAAACTGCCATATAGCTCTCTGCTGTTGTGCCGGAGAACATACTAATAAAAAGCTGGTAACTGGTGTGATGTGGGGAAAGGAGGGAGAGGAATGGTTTATTCAAAAGATGTATTTTGTCTAGAGAAGAGAGGATTTGGAATGAGGGCAAATCACATGTTCTCTGCTCAGACAGAACCCAAACCGATGACTAGAACACACCAGTACTCAGTGCATGAAGAATTTTCTAGTACTAGAGGTGATTCTAAGTGGGGTAAGCCTCATGGTACAGCAATGAGTACCCAGACTGCAAGCAATCCTCACCCAGGTTTTCTGTGGGATCTGGAGATCCAGTCCTGGTCTTTCTAAGGTTCCTTCAAACTCTTGTTTCTATGACTCATATAAGAATTAGGTTTACTGTGAAATAATATTCATTAAAAATTGTCACTGTCTCTTGTATGCTTTCCATTTTTAATCTTAAAAGTCAGTGTGACTGGGTGACGGGCACTGAGGGGGGCACTTGACGGGATGAGCACTGGGTGTTATGCTGTATGTTGGCAAACTGAACTCCAATAAAAACATATACAAAAAAAATGTCAGTGTAAACATCTCACTCTCTTATGGAACAAATTCCGTGCTACCTTTCAAGTCTTACCACAAAACTCATCCCCTTGCTTTTGTTTAGATAATCCTCGCTGCTTGTTTTTCCTCTGGCCTGAAATTCCATTAGCCACTGATAAAGGACCTAACACGATCTTTTGTTTTCAGAATCTCTTGCTCTGAGATGAGAATTCAAATACGATGTAAATTTTGTCCAATTTTTTCTTTATAAAAAAGAGGAATTAATTTAACACACATGCAACAGTTTTTCTGTTTTTTGTTTGTTTGTTTGTTTTTTTAAGTGTCAGCCCCAATCAATTAATACTGGTTCTCTTGTGGCACTGCACAGTGAATGCTAAAGCTGAGCCAAGGTGCAGAGAGAAAGAGGGCAGTGATCAGTTAGTCATGTCTGCAGTAGGTGACCTTCTGGGGCACTCACCCAAAGGATTAGCCATTCCTAGTGTAATAATAGGTCCAGTTCTGATGTTTCCATAAGGCTCGGAGGAAGATCTCAGGGGCACAGCAGAAGAGACACTGAGAATTAGCGCTCTTTAGAAGACCCTGAGAAGGATGATGAAACCTGCTAAAGAGAATTCTTCCTTTTCTGACTCTAGTTTTCCACACACATCATCCATATTCTTTAGCATTAGCCGATGTGTCCCAAACCTAAATAAGAACAGATCTGTGGTTATTATTATTATTATTATTCTCTAGGAAACCAGAAATAAGAACACATGGGTAGTATAATCAAGTGATGGACTGCCAGTCTTAGATATTATTTGGTCCAAATCCTCCAGATATAAACAAGGAAACTCAGGACAGGAATTGTTAAAGTAGTAACTGGTGATCTTCCATTTCCAAAACTTTTGGACTTCACATTTTTCTTAGACTTTTTATTTGACCAGTAAGTACCTGTTTCCTCCCCTAAACCCCCAATCTGGATGTTAGGCAAAGGTGACAATAGTTCAGGAATGTCGACAGCTTAGTTTTCAATACTAGCTCTTGGATGGTGTGGGCTCCAAAGTCAGACAGACCTGAATTTCTACCTGTGAGTCTATGAGCAAATTACATGCTCCTGAGTCTATTGTTGCTATTGATCATTTTTTTTTAAATTAAGCTTTTTGTTTTGATTCCAGTATTGCTAACATGCAGTGTTATATTAGTTTCAGGTATACAATATAGTGATTCAGCAATTCTATACATTACTCTATGCTTATTGTACACAGTTAAGAGTACAGTAGTGTACCCTTAATCCCCTTCACCTATTTCATGCATCCCTCACCCACCTCCCCTCTGTTAACTGTTTGTCCTCTAAACTCTGTTTCTTGCTATGTCTCTTCCTCTTATTTTTTTCTTTGCTGTTGTTTTGTTCATTTAATTCCACATGAAGTGAAATCATATGTTATTTGTCTTTCTCTGACTTGTTTTGCTCAGCATTATACTCCTTAGCTCCATCCATGTGGTAAGATTTCATTCTTTTTGTGGCTGAATATTCCATTGCATATGTATACCATTTCTTCTTTATCCATTCATCAGTCCATGGAACTTGGGCTGCTTCCATAATTTGGCTATTGTAAATAATGCTCCAGTAAACAGAGGGATGCATTTATCCCTTTGAATTAGTGTTTTTGTACTTTTTGAATGCATACTCAATTGTGTGATTACCGGAGCACAGTGTATTTCTATGTTTAATTTTTTGAGGAACCTCCATACCATTGTCCACAGTGGTTGCACCAGTTTGCATTCCTGCCAGCAGCATATGAGTTTGTCTTTCTCTACATCCTCACAAATATTTGTTGTTTCTTGTGTTTTTTATTTTAGCTATTCTGACAGATATAAGGTTGGTTGCACCAGTTTGCATTCCCGCCAGCAGTATATGAGTTTGTCTTTCTCTACATCCTCACCAATATCTGTTGTTTCTTGTGTTTTTTATTTTAGCTATTCTGACAGATATAAGGTGAGTTCTCATTGTGGTTTTGATTTTTATTTCCCTGATGATATATTGAGCATCTTTTCATGTGTCTATTGGCCATCAGGATATCTTCTTTAAAGACATGTCTGTTTATGTCTTCTGCTCATTTTTAAATTGGATTGTTTGTTTTATTGGGTGTTGAGTTGCATCAGTTCTTTACATATTTTGGACACTAACCCTTTATCAGATATGTCATTTGCAAATATCTTCTCCCAGTCAGTAGTTTCCTTTTAGTTCTATTGATTGCTTCCTTCACTGTGCCAAAGCTTTTTATTGTGATGTAGTCCCAATGGTTTACTTTTGCTTTTATTTCCCTTGCCTCAGGAGACATACCTAGTAAAATATTGTTATGGCCAATGTCAAAGAAATTACTGCCTGTGCTCTCTTCTAGGATTTTTATGGTTTCGGATCTCACATTTAGGTCTATAATCCATTTTGAGTTTATTTTTGTGTATAATGTAAGAGAGTTGTCTAGTTTCATTCTTTCGCATGTATCTGTCCAGTTTTCCCAACATCATTTGTTAAAGAGAATCTTTTTTTCCTATTGCATAATTTTTCCTCCTTTGTAGAAGATTAATTGACCACACAATTATGGGTTTATTTCTGGGTTTTCTATTATGTTCCATTGAACATTGTGTCTATTTTTTGCCAGTACCATACTGCTTTTATTGCTACAGTTTTGTAAAACAGAGAGAGAGAGAGCAAGAGAGAGAGACAGAGAGTATGAGCCAAGGGGAGAAGCAGAGGCAGAGGGAGAAGCAGACTCCCCACTGAACAGAATGCTCAATGCTGGGGTCAATCCCAGAAATGCCAAGGTGCAAAGAAACCAGAGATATGGGAACAAATCAGACCACCCTGCCTCAGGCATCTGAGGTGGGGCCCTTTTATGGCAGTCACATTGTGATCAACAAAGAATAAACAGATCGCAAAATAGAAGGATTTCTTTTTTAAAATTCCCCTGACTATTCGGGGTCTTTTCTGATTCCACACAAATCTTAAAATAATTTGTTCTAACTCTCTGAAGAAAGTCCATGGTATTTTGATAGGGATTGCATTAAACGTGTACATTGCCCTGGGTAACATTGACATTTTCACAATATTAATTCTGCCAATCCATGAGCGTGGAATATTTTTCCATCTCTTTGTGTCCTCCTCAATTTCTTTCAGAAGTGTTCTGTAGTTTTTAGGGTATAGATCCTTTACCTCTTTGGTTAGGTTTATTCCTAGGTATCTTATGCTTTTGGGTGCAATTGTAAATGGGATTGACTCCTTAATTTCTCTTTCTTCAGTCTCATTGTTAGTGTATAGAAATGCCACTGACTTCTGGGCATTGATTTTGTATCCTGCCACGCTACCAAATTGCTGTATGAGTTCTAGCAATCTTGGGGTGGAGGCTTTTGGGTTTTCTATGTAGAGTATCATGTCATCAGCAAAGAGGGCGAGTTGGACTTCTTCTTTGCCAATTTGAATGCCTTTAATGTCTTTTTGTTGTCTGATTGCTGAGGCCAGGACTTCCAGTACTATGTTGAATAGCAGTGGTGAGAGTGGACATCCCTGTCTTGTTCCTGATCTAAGGGGAAAGGCTCCCAGTGCTTCCCCATTGTGAATATTTGCTGTGGGCTTTTCATAGATGGCTTTTAAGATGTCGAGGAATGTTCCCTCTATCCCTACACTCGGAAGTGTTTTGATCAGCAATGGATGCTGTATTTTGTCAAATGCTTTCTCTGCATCTAATGAGAGGATCATATGGTTCTTGGTTTTTCTCTTGCTGATATGATGAATCACATTGATTGTTTTACGGGTGTTGAACCAGCCTTGTGTCCCGGGGATAAATCCTACTTGGTCATGGTGAATAATTTTCTTAATGTACTGTTGGATCCTATTGGCTAGTATCTTGTTGAGAATTTTTGAAAACCATATCTGAGGCATCACAATGCCAGATTTCAGGTTGTACTACAAAGCTGTGGTCATCAAGACAGTGTGGTACTGGCACAAACACAGACACATAGATCAATGGAACAGAATAGAGAACCCAGAAGTGGACCCTGAACTTTATGGTCAACTAATATTCGATAAAGGAGGAAAGACTATCCATTGGAAGAAAGACAGTCTCTTCAATAAATGGTGCTGGGAAAATTGGACATCCACATGCAGAAGAATGAAACTAGACCACTCTCTTGCACCAGACACAAAGATAAAATCAAAATGGATGAAAGATCTAAATGTGAGACAAGAGTCCATCAAAATCCTAGAGGAGAACACAGGCAACATCCTTTTTGAACTCGGCCACAGCAACTTCTTGCAAGATACATCCACGAAGGCAAAAGAAACCAAAGCAAAAATGAACTATTGGGACTTCATCAAGATAAAAAGCTTCTGCACAGCAAAGGATACAGTCAACAAAACTCAAAGACAACCTACAGAATGGGAGAAGAGATTTGCAAATGACGTATCAGATAAAGGGCTAGTTTCCAAGATCTATAAAGAACTTATTAAACTCAACAGCAAAGAAACAAATAATCCCATCATGAAATCGGCAAAAGACATGAAGAGAAATCTCACAGAGGAAGACATAGACATGGCCAACACGCACATGAGAAAATGCTCCGCATCAGTGGCCATCAGGGAAATACAAATCAAAACCACAATGAGATCCCACCTCACACCAGTGAGAATGGGGAAAATTAACAAGACAGGAAACAACAAATGTTGGAGAAGATGTGGAGAAAAGGGAACCCTCTTGCACTGTTGGTGGGAACGTGAACTGGTGCAGCCACTCTGGAAAACTGTGTGGAGGTTCCTCAAAGAGTTAAAAATAGACCTGCCCTACGACCAGCAATTGCACTGTTGGGGATTTACCCCAAAGATGCAGATGCAATGAAACGCCGGGACACCTGCACCCCGATGTTTCTAGCAGCAATGTCCACAATAGCCAAACTGTGGAAGGAGCCTCAGTGTCCATCGAAAGACGAATGGATAAAGAAGATGTGGTCTATGTATACAATGGAATATTCCTCAGCCATTAGAGACAACAAATACCCACCATTTGCTTCGACGTGGATGGAACTGGAGGGTATTATGGTGAGTGAAGTAAGTCAGTTGGAGAAGGATAAACATTATATGTTCTCCTTCATTTGGGGAATATAAATAATAGTGAAAGGGAATATAAGGGAAGGGAGAAGAAATGTATGGGAAATATCAGAAAGGGAGACAGAACATGAAGACTCCTAACTCTGGGAAACCAACTAGGGGTGGTGGAAAGGGAGGAGGGCGGGGGGTGGGGGTGAGTGGGTGACGGGCACTGAGGGGGGCACTTGACGGGATGAGCACTGGGTGTTATTCTGTATGTTGGTAAATTGAACACCAATAAAAAATAAATTTATTAAAAAATAGAAGGAAGCCATTAAAAATGTTATTATCAGTCCTTATTCAAGCCAAGTTGTCACAAGAATGTTAAGGTCACAAACTCCCTGGTCAGTTCTAAATAAAAGACTGTCAGTGGAGATCCATGTTGGTAACCCTGTCAGGACCCCTCCCACTCCTGAGAGCTTTTTCTGTATCCTTGCTTAATAAAATTCTATTGCTTTGCTCACTCTCCTTTGTCCACGAGATTCAATCTTTGACTGTGAGACAAGAACTTAGCTCTCCTGCTTTAAATAGAAGAATAGATTAACTCTTCTAAATAGAATAGATTAACTCTTCTTTAAATGTTTGGTAGAATTTGCCTGTGAAGCCTTCTGGCCCTGGACTTTTGTTTGTTGGGATTTTTTGATTACTGATTCAATTTCATTGTTGGTAATTGGTCTGTTCAAATTTTCTGTTTCTTCCTGTTTCCAACATGGCAGGTCAATCCAAATCCTCCAGGTCTGCCTATTTTCTGAAGTCCCAGGCCTCTGTAACAAGTAAGACTCCCAAGTGTCTCTTGTTGAGGATACTATAGTCAGCATACTAGAATCAGCCCTTGCAAGGATTCCAGATTTGTCTGCTCTGCCAGTAATCATGGCTCCTGGGTGTCTCTGAGTGAAGGATATTCCTGCAGCCCAACAAAGTGTCGTACTTGCAAAGTAGTCCAGACTCCTTTACTTGTACCCTATAGACAGGCTGCATGATGTGTTCTCAAGCTTCCCCAGAGCTTGAAGCTCCCAGGTGCTTCTTTGGCTGGCTTCTCAGTCCTATGGGCAGGCCCTGACTTGGCAGGGAAAATGCAAGTTCTCTGGGTCTCCTCAGATATAAGCCTCAAGAGCTGCATGCACTCGGAAGTGATTTCTGGTTGCCTGTCCTGGGACATTGAATAAGTTCACTCCTTGAACTGATAGAAGAAAAGGCCCAATCTCATTGCTACCTCCCATTTCTCATAGAGCACCTTCAGCACCAGGATGTGCTTCATCTGCACTGTCACTTCTTGACATCTTCACTAGTCCAGTAGATCCACGTGGTACTTGTGCCTGCCCTTGGGTGTCATGATGTTCTCAATCTCATACAGCTACTGGGCTAAGAGCCTGCCTAAGCAGTTGTCTTGGTTCACCCTTGCCAGAGCTGTCAACAGCTCCATGGCCCTTAGACGGACTGCATGATGTGTTCTTGGCCATTTCCAGAACTTGAGTCTTCCAGGTGCTGCTTTTAGGTGGTTACCTAGTATGGCAGGCAGGCCTAGATAATCTTGAGTCCCATTTTCTTTTTCAAGGAATAAGAATTCTGTTATCTGCATAAAGTCATAAAAATCACCAGATTCACAATGAACACTCAATAAGTTAGGTCCCATTTCCTTGGGTTTGCTCCCAAGGCCTATGCTCCCCACTATCTCTAGGGACTTGAAAATGTGCCCAGCACTGGAACCAGGGCTTTAACCATTTATTTGAATCTGTGGTAGTACATGTTTACCTTCCCTCCTACCACTTCAGAACTTTGTACATGTCAACAGGCATTCCCAGGAAATGAAATATTTACCAAAGGTGCTTATTGATTATTACAAGGCCTACATGGTATAATCTTGAAAAAACAAGTAGATTGACATGACTCATTTTAAAATCCAGTATTCATTAATGAATGCCATCCATTAGCAATATTTCTTCATTGCCATGAATTTCTTCAATTTTATCAGGGTTGTATTGGTCTAGAAAAAATATTCACTAGGAAAAGGTTAATTATTAATAGTAATTACTTGAAAAGAGTATAAAGGGATTCCTCAGTTCTTTCAGATGATAGAGCACCTTCTTTAAAGGTTCATCTGGAACAATGAAGATTTTTAGACCTATATGTTTTCTTGTTTTCTTCAGCTACGTTCAATGTCAAACTCTTCAGAGAAGTTTACTAGCTGCAGGTAGGGATCCTATTTACAATCTATACATGCCATGTGCCAGGAGATAAGGCATGATGACTCCTAAAATATATACTTAAATGGAAGAAAAGGCTTATATTCTTCAGTGCTCATCACTGTCAACAGAGTCATTGGAAATTGCTAGAAATTAATTTGTGGAAGGGATGTGAAAGAGAGCGAATATATTGAGGCAACACACACAGAAAGATCTCGTTTTAGCTTGGCTTGCACTCTGGGTGAGGGATCTATACATTTCAAATTTGTGTTTGAAATTGGGTAAACAATTTTGGATAAAGCAACTGTGTTCATAGTAGCAAGAAAAATATTATGACCCACTTTTTTCAGTACCTATTCTGTGCAAGGTGCTGGGCTTGGAGCTTCACATCTATGTTTCCATTGAATCCTAATAACTATCCAATGTGGTAGAGTTTATTTCTGTTTTCTAGGTAGAGAAATAGAAATTTTGAGAGCTTACACAATTTTCCCAAGGCCACACTCAATATAAGAGCTAGAAGTTGAACTCAGAGTAACGGACTCCAAAGCTTTTGTATTAATAGCGATAATAATGTTTCTTTATTTAACAGAAAGCTGTTCAGCTCTTAAGAAACCATTAGTATAAGAAGATATTGTTTTGTTGAGTTTTTTAAAAGATTTTATTTATTTATTCACAAGAGTCACATAGATAGAGGCAGAGACACAGGCAAAGGGAGAAGCAGGCTCCATGCAGGGAGCTGGATGCAAGACTCGATCCCAGGATCCTGGGATCACGACCTGAGCCAAAGGCAGACGCTCAACCGCTGAGCCACCCAGGTGTCCTGAGAAGATATTGTTTTTAAGAGAGAACTTGTAAGTGGAGGTGATAAGAAAGATAAAGTTGATAGTAAACCCAAGATGCTTGAGATGCTGTCTTTGCCAAATGAAGCCTGGCAAAGTGCTAATATTTATACGTTTGCTCCCAATGTTTAATTTTCTTAATATTCCTTGGATACGCTAGTAGCTTCTAATACAAAGAGTTAAATAGCCAAATAGCCAAATCATGTTAATTAATTCAGATGTGTCAACACAAGTACATGCAACTCATTTGTAAGCAAATGACAGATTTCAAGTACACAGTATATTTGAATAGAAATAAGTTATTTACAGAATGCAGTTGAAACACAGGTGAAGGTATATTCTAGCAATTCATTTTAATTTTGATGGCAAATAAAATAGGTCTGGAAGTTTATAAGTGAATAAATATGGATTTCAGAATTATAAAGGGAGATTTCAATTTTGAAAATATCCTCTTAATGCAAAAAAAAAAAAAAAATCTCGTTTTTTTTTTTTTTTTCAGCCTTGCGCCACATTAATAGCCAGAATTATCTGCAGGAGAACTTAAGAGACATGTGAGTCTTATCAATATTCTCTTATCTGAAATTTGAAATCACGATTATTTCGGAAGGGGGAGAAGGGCATTGTTATTTGATCTAACAATAACGGAGGAAGAGTTTGATTTTATCTTTAACACTCTTACAAGTGGTATGTTTCAGCACCAGCATTATGGTTGCTCAGTTTCTTCAGAAGTTAACTTATGAAGAAGTACAAACCATAGTTGAAGAGTTGGTAGATCTAACAGACAAGTGCAAGATTCTCAAGCCACATGAATCACCGTCAGAATGCGCTCACCAATTGGTAGGTAAATCATGTTTTGCCTTTCTCTCTTTTTTTTTTAAACTAAAATTCCAACCAAAAGGTGTTATCATGAAGTGGGATGTTGAATAATTAGGTATGAAATTTTAAGGAAACAATATGTATATCAATCACACTCAAAATATAATCTTTGTAGGTTTATAAATCTACAGTTTTTCACTTCATCTCTGAGGGCTCAGACTCAGAGAACCCAAACACTCAAGAGAATGAATTATAACCTAGAATGCCAATTTGTTCGTTTAAGTTGGTTGCTTTGCCTCTCTCACTGGAATATTGTTGTCTGACATCCTCATATAAAGGTCCCTGGGAAATCAAAGTACTAATTTTAAAAAGTTTTTAAAAATACTTGAAAAATAAGAAAGAAGTGAATATTATTATAGGCCTTTTTCTTAGCCAGCAAAAAATCTTGGGGATTACTACTGTCTCATAAAGTATATCTATCTTGTGATGAGCAAATTTTGATGAACACTAACATATTTGTACAATCCACATATTTTTTGGATCACTTATATCATGCCAAACATTTTAAATTACAAATTAATAGTTTTCTTTTTTGTCAGTAAGTTTTTTTTTTTTAATCCACCTTCTTGGGGCTAAAACCTACCCACCTACTTACTAGACTCTTAGTAGACATAGAAAACCATCAGTCTTAGGACACCTGGGTGGCTCAGCGGTTGAGCGTCTGCCTTTGGACCAGGGTGTGATCCTGGAGTCCTGGGATCGAGTCCCACATCAGGCTTCCTGCATGGAGCCTGCTTCTCCCTCTGCCTGTGTCTCTTCCTCTCTCTCTATCTGTGTCACTCATGAATACATAAATAAAATCTTTTAAAAAATCATCAGTCTTATTAGAAACACATTTTATTTTATTTTTAAACACCATGACCTTAGCTGAAATTCAGAGTTAGCTGCTTAACTGACTGCACCACCCAGGCGCCCCTAGAAACACATTTGAAATGAAGTTCTCCTAGTGACTAGTCTCACTTATTTTAATAGTGATTCCTTTTTAATTCTACTTCAAAAGATGGCCTTTTTTTTTTTTTTTACCTTTATCCCCTAAATCTGGGCATGTATTGTTTGAAGTTTGTAGCATCCCACACATTTACTGCCACTCAAAGGTATTTGAAAAGTAACTGAATTATTACATTTTCATTTGAACATTTGACACTGAATACATACTGTCTCAGAGTTCAATTCTTAAAATAACTTCCCATGGAAACCAAACTAAAAACAATTAGGAAGCAAGGAAAGAAAACTACCATCTTTTTCTTTCTTGGTGGATAGTTACAAGAAATACTTTGATTTTGCTGGGCTCTGAAATTTTGGCTTCTGTTTAATGCCTTTTAATGACTATATGAAAACATATTCAAAATCACAATTATTTTGGAAATGAAAGAATGATAAATTCCATTTAGCCCATGTCTAACATGTGGAAATTTAGACTTAAAAACATAAAAAACTTCTGCTCTAGAGAGCTATGTCCAGGGATTACTAAATACAGAGTGTATGATCATATGCTCAGGGGACTTTTCTTATAATAATCCTTTACCTTTCCTAAGAGTGTAGATCACACCTGCTTCCCCTTTACATTATTATTTCCTCCTGCAGATGACTACTTTTCTGGAACACATTTGTAATAACCAAGGAAAGGCTGAGAGACAGGAGTTTTCTGACTGTTGCAATATAAATAACAAAGCAAGACTCAAGTGCTTCCTATTATACAAAAAAGATGATGCAGATGACAGTGATGTATTCCAAATTCCAAATCCTGAGCAGATCTGTGAGACGCACAAAGAGAATCAAGTGTCAGTGAAGGAGAGGTAAGCCATTTCTCTCTGAAGAAGAGTGTTTTCAAATTTTGAAGACAGGTCTTTTTTTATATATATGGGCCTCTGAGAACACAATGCTTTATTACTTGGAATTAGAGTAAAATTTTGAGCTACAATATATATATTTTCTCCCTCAGAATGACAGTTACAACCTTAGTGAAACCAGACAGGGCATAGAAACATCTGTATGTAGAACATTACAAATGACTAGGACAAAAACATTTTTAAAGATAATTTTAAAAATGACTAGGACAATGTGAAGGACCCATCTCCTTAGGTTAAATTAGTCAGACCCGTAGCAAATGATGTTGAAAGGTACAGCAAGTAAGCAGAGCATAATACACAGAGAGTACTAGGGACAGAGAGTGGGTGATAGCTCTGGCAAGGGGCTGGCATTTGGAAGATCCATCAAGGGATAGCAGAGAGTGTATCTGATAGGCTTGGTGAGAACTAGGAGTAAGTGGCAATTGCAGATTAGACAGAGATGAGTTTTCTGCTCATAAACTCTCATTTTATAATTCCCACCTAGAGTGGATAGCATTATAGCAGATGCGTAGGGAAGGTCTTATTTCGTTTTCCTAATGAGCAAAGAGGTCTATCTGTTAAGAGTGGGGTATGAGCAAGTGCCTGGGTTTAGAGGTAGGTAACCAATGCCTAGAGAGGTAGAAATGACAGGAGAAACACAAGACTTCAGTTCTCAAGGAATGCAATTCTAGCTGTCTTATCAAGACAGGCTCAGATAATGGGAATAAGGCAAAGATCTGATGCTTGTTCTAGAGGGCAAGGAGCATGGTGATGATTTGATTTCAGATTTTAGACATGAAACTTTTGATCAGAGATAAATGAGCAGAGTGACTTGATGCCGAATTACATAAACTACTTTAATTCACTTATTTGGGTACAGAATTACTGAGCCTTGAAGAAGAAATTAATTGGACCTGGATCCTTAGGTAGAAAGGACTAGATCCCTAGGTGTCTCAGTCGATTAAGCATTCAACTTTTTATTTCAGCTAGGATCATGTTCTCAGGGTCTCGAGAATAAGCCCTGCATACAGCTCTGCAGTCAGGATGGGGTCTGCTTAAGACTCTACCCTTCCCCGCTGCTTGAGAGAGAGAGAGAGAGAGAGAGAGAGAGAGCGCAAGCTCATTCTCTCCCTCCCTCCCCCCAATCTCTCTCTCTCTCAAATAAATAAATCTTACCAAAAAAGAAAAAAGAAAAAGAAAGGACTAAGAGACTGGGGGTTGGGCAGGTTACAACCTGTCTGGCATTAGGGGCAACTGAATGGGAACCAAAATAGGACCCAGCTACCTATTTACTATGATGCTTCCATTCTAAGAGAGAATTATAAAATCAGGTTTGGGTTGAACATTCAGAGATTACAAAATCTAACCTATACTCAGACAGTGAATCTAATCTCTTCTTGAATATTTACAATGAAGTCAATATAAGGAGTTATTTTAAACGCTAATCTTAATATGCAGACAACTATAAATACTCAGAGGAAAAATAATTTTCTAATTACTTGTCTCATAATTATAAGGCAACAACTTCATTTAATTCTCAACCAAGGAAACAGTAACCATATATCAGAGCTGGGAGGAAAAGTCAGCTATTTCAGATTTTTCAAAAGACGGCATAGTATACAGATACACAAAACCATCGTTACTGTATCTTTGGATTATCTAAGGAATTTTCGATAACAGTTTTAATTTATTATAAGCTTCTATTGAATATCTGACTGTAGAAACCCACTTCTAATTAAGTGTGACCCTATGATATCTTACTATAGGGACATTTCATTTTTTTAATGTCTCTAATTAGTAGAAAGCTTTTCCTTATATTGAGTTAAACTTTGTCTTTGGAGATTTAAAATTAGAATTGGCTCATATTGAGTATCTTCCAAGGGAACTAAGTTACCATAGTACAAAAATGAACTCTTAATTCAGCATAGACAATAAAGAGCAGAGGTATTGAATGGCTTTGGTGAAATTTGGTATTGACAAGAGAAACACAAGGCTTCAGTTCTCAAGGAATACAATTCCTTATGTTAGGAGGCAGCTGTATGTTGATAATACCAGTTCTGTCGTTCTGTTTCTATAGGTTGGGCTTGAGAGACTCTGCTGATAGAAGCCCATTGACTAAACTTCCAGGGCTTTGAGGCTGCTTAGTGAGAGTGAAGAGGAATTTTTTGGGGGGATGGGGGGAGGGAGGATCACAGACCTACTTTTCTAAGTATTGTTAATGAATGATGTTTGGTTCTATTATTTGGCCTATTTTTCCACCTCCATAGTTTGCGGATGACTTTTTTCTTTATAGGTTTTTAAAAAGCAAAAGTAATAATACTTTTACAGGGTAAGCTAACTTTAGTGTGGTAGCAAATAATCTCTAATTTTCAGCAGCTCAGTATAACAAAAAAACAGAATTTTTTTTCACTCATGCTATCTGTCCAATGAAAATTGGTAGGCAGTCTGCTTATCATAGTCACTTAGGGACTTAGGTTGACAAAGATACCATCTCAACACTTACTTCCTTGATTACTATGGCAAAGGAAGGGGATAATAGTAAATCATGTATTGCTTCTTAAGCTTGTTTAGAAACAGCACTCATCATTTTTACTCACACATCATTAACCAGCAAGTCACATTGTCATACCTCATCTCACAGGAGGCAGAAATGTGCAATCCTACCATTTGCCTGAAAGGAGGGGAGCTGGAAATATTTGGTAAACAACTCTACTGGCAACTGCCTCGGTCATCCACCCACACACAAAAAATGATTTTCTACCTTTAACCGAAAGGAAATGTTACCACAGAATTGCTACACACCAGTTGTTAGATAAGGTGTCTGTTGACGTTTGGTTAGCGCTTCAGGTCTCCTGCAAATCTTGTCTTTATTAGGGCCCCAGGATTTGTATCTGGGCAGAGGGCAGTAACAAATACTCTTCTGATGAAGTCACATATGGATATAGTCCCTGACCCCAGAAACTCTAGCCACCTCCTTCGGTTATTGTTTTCTAGACCCTGCAGCACTAAGGGATTTCTATAAAATATTTTAAGCATTTCCTTGGATATTTGTCATGAGATACCATTGCTTTTTCAATCATTTCAGGGAGGGCAATGGTAGCAATTTTTCATTTGACTTCATTGGCTTCTGCAGCTGTATTTTTCTCTAGGATCCCAAAAGGACTTGGAGTTAGATCCCAAAGGAGCAGGGATATAGATTTATGTATTATCCAAGGAACTGGTGGTGGATGGAAGTTAAAACAAGAACCAAGTTCCTATTCTATCACTTCCTCCATTATCCTTTCAATGTTGAAAACCTGATTTTCTGGTGTCACCATTTTTCTGGTGATATAGGCCAACTCTACAGACACTACATCTTAAACTTGCATTAAGAATAGTATTATAATAATCAGTATGAGTCTTGAGTGTTACTTTCATTTCGTTTTAATTGGCTATCCTGACACTTGACATCTCATCTCTCTCTATCTTGGCTCAGCTGCTGACAGTTCTCCTCCCACGGGTAACCGAGGAAAGCAAGTGTTTCCAGCTCTATATTATCTGGAGCATGTGTTTCCAAGGTCATCGAAATAGAAAAAAAGAGAGCAGGGAAAAAAAAAAAAAGAGAGCGAGAGCAGGGAACTGTGCTGAGACATTACCAGCCACACCTCAAAGCATTGTGGAGCACATTCATTCACATTTCATCCTCCAGAATTCAGTTACATGTTCTTGACCTAACTGCAAGGGAGTCTGGAAAAGGAGTCTCCCTGTGCACACGGAAAAAGAAAATGGATTTGCGTGAGCATTAAGCCAGTTTTTGCCTGTAATGTCATCTGGGTTTTTGTTTTTGTTTTTAATTAGAGAGACAGTATGAGCGTTTAGAGGGAGGGACAGAAGGAAAGGGAGAGTAAGAGAGAGAAGGCCAGGCAGACTCTGTGCTGAGCAGGGAGCATGACATAGGGGCTAGACCCCAGCACCGTAATATCAGGACCCGAGTGGAAGACAGATGCCTAACTGACTGAGCCACCCAGGCACCCCGCATGCCTATAATGTCCTCTTGTTCAGTAGTTTTGCATTTGTGTCTGTGGGGTCTTTAAGCAAACTTTGCAAAAATAGGAGGAGACATGCATTATAAGTGAAAGGCAGACCTGATGCCCAGGCTCTGTGTGTGAGGGATAAATGAACTAGAGAGGGAAATAAAGATGGGGGCTTAGGAACAAACCAAAATACTGAGGGACACATCTTGGAGGACTGGCATTTCCTAGTCTAGAAAGAACTTCTGGATGATCTTGAGAGACTCCCCTCACCCCACTAATAGCTTCTAAATTTAATCCTCCTGCACCAGATGTACAATCCTGCATTTACAATTCATTTTGGCCTACTGAACTTTCTATCTTCCACTTCTTCCATTTATATAAAAATGACAAGTTTTAATTACTTTTTCTTTCCCCACCAGCCTGGAAGTCACAATTGGTCACTTTCTGGGCATTCTGTGAATGTCTAATTTCATAGTGATCTGTCCAGAGTGACGTGAACACGTGATGATGTCTTTACATAGTATAGTGCTATCTTATCTCTTTCATCATGAAATTCTAGAAGTTTCAGGTCGACAAAACTAAATGCAGAAACTGTGTTGACACATGTTCTTGGATTCTAAATTACACAACTTTGTATTTGCCAAATTACAGGTACATTTATGAAATGTCTAGAAAGTATCCATTCTTGTATGGACCCACTATTCTGACAATGTCTGCTTGCTATGAAACAGCTATTCACTCATGTTGCCAAGAAGAAAATAAAACTGAATGCTTCCAGATGAAGGTAAAATATTCATATGTCAACTGTTATTTAGAGCCTTGTTCTGCGGTGTGTGGACTGTGTACCAGCAACATACGCATTACCTGGCGTCTCATTGGAAATGCAGAATCTGAAGCTCTTCTCCAGACATACGAAATAAGACTCCATTGTACAGAGATACTGAAGCAATTCATATTGTTATTAAAATTTGAAAAGTGTGAATTAGCATAGACACTACTTTGTCATAAATATTTAATATTCAAGTTACCATTGTTGCATATCAAAATACCCCAAAATTTATTGACTCAAAACCAAGGATCATTTTATTATCTCTCATGATTTCTGTGGGTCGGGAGTCCAGGAAGGGTTCATCTGAGCAGTTCTGGCTCATGATCTTTCTTGTGGTTGCAGTCAGACAACGGCTGAATTTAGGACTCCGGGGGCCTGAATCACCTAGGGGCTAGTTCAAGATCTCTTTCTTCTCCCAGAATCTCAGGGCCTCTCCACGTGGTCTTGGTTAGTTTGGGATTCCTCGCAGCATGGTAGCTTCAGGGCAGATGGATTGCTTACATGGCCAAAGACTTCAAGAACGCATATAATAGTGGCTAAAGCAGAAGTCGAATGGCCTTTAATGAACTAGTCTCAGAAGTTACTTCTGTCATACACTATTAGTTGAAACACCATAAAACCTTACCAGTTTGAAGGGGACAGTATATATACTGTACCTTTTGATTGGGAAGACTGTCAAAGTCTCATTGTAAGAAGGGCAAGGAATAGAAGATATCCCTACAGCAATCTTTGGAAAATACAATCTACCACACTTAATTTTAACCATGTAGCCTTTCTCTTTCATTGAATGGATATGAATCAGTGATTAGTTCTATGATAAAAGTACTTTTCATGCATGCTCGTTTCAGGATTTAAATATTAACATAAAATGACCATCTTTACTAGAGAGGGCACCAGATGGATTTTCCAAAGGTTGTACTGAAATGAGTAGTAGTTTGATAATCATTTTGATGAATTCTCAAGATTAAATACAGGACCACTTTGTTCTTACTGTTTTCTTTGATCTTCTCAGTGTAAAATTATTTCATATTCTTCAAAACCCCTATTTCTCTATTTCTCTAAACCTATTTTTCATATTGAGCTCCTCTTTGTCTGCTTTCTGTAAGAAATTAAATAATATATCTAAAGAGTTTCTGTCATATGCTAAGTACTCAATAATTATAGCTATTATCGTTAAAGATAATATTAATGATATCATTATAATATATAGCTTTAATTTATATTATATACTTTATATATAAATATATTTATTATATAAATTTATTATCTCCCTCTCTGTTTGTTCCCTAGTGACTCCTTCAGAAGTCAATTTTGAATTCCTAAGCAGGACAGTTTTTTTGCTTTTTGGTTTATATTAATTAAAAACAGAAAAACAAATGATCATGCACACTTATGTCTTATTACTTCACATTTCTAAAGAATGAACGTTTTTGTAGAGGTTAAGTTTTTTTTTTTTTAAGTAACTTGTGCTTACTCTTTTAAGTTACAAAGTTTTCTTAATTTTAATCCTTCTCAGTGGAGAAGTTTCCTTCATGTATAACATGCACCTATAAAGTTACCTTAGAGTTCTTCCCTCCTCTATCCTACTTTATGATCTTTACAGTATTGCTGATACCAGGATGTCTATTCCTAATGGTTCTGGCTTCTTCTCAGGGAAAATGACATAACCAAGTGTGTAAAAATTAAGTCTATGATCAGAGAATATGGTTTATGAATTAAGTCTTCACAGACTCTTGGAGAAGTAGACAATCTTATTTGTACTAGATTTTAAATGGGTAGAATACAACAAAATAAGGATTAAAGTAATAATTATATTTATAATTGATTAAAAATATAATTAGTTATATTTAATAATAATTATTAAATTATGATTATTGTGCCAGTTTTGTGGTTTGAATATTACTTTTGTGTATATTTTTTTAATTTGTTCTTAAAAATAGTACTCTAAGGTACAGTTAGCCAACTGGTCATTATAATGTTTAAGTGAAAATATAGAGCTGTTCTGAAATTTAAAAATATTGCTAATATTTCCAACACATAGAGATACCAATTTTAGATTTTTCCTTTTGTTCATTTCTCTATCCACAGATTTTCTTTTGTACGTTGTGATCATACTGAAGACTTAAACTTTCTTTTTAGTAGAAGTATAAATTTTGTCAAAATTAATGTGCCATTATTTACTTTACCATCACAATGTTGAGACACATTTTATTTGTTTCCAAAATTTTACCATCATAACAAAATATGCATGCTCTTCTTTTTGCATAATTATGTTTTTATTTATGTAGAAGAATTTATTTGCAATAGTTTCAAAAGTAAAAATCCTGGGTTAAAAACTATGAACATATTTGTGGGGGAGGGGGACTTCATTAATGTATATTGCGAAACTGGAGCATATATTTTAGATAAGCAGTAGGAGACATGTCTAAGATGACAGAGCTAGGAACTTGAATAAAAACAAGATACAAGTATAAGACCTAATTGAAATGTATTCCTTTGGCTCTCTGGACTTTTGTTTGCTTAATTTCATGTCTTCTTTTCATTCCAAATGTTTGAGGTTCTAGAACAAGTGATTTCTGGGAAGTAAGATACTATTTTATAAAACCAACCAACCAACCAACCAACCAACCACATTTGATCTCTTTTAAATAAGGCAATAAGGACTTTCTAATTCTGAGGAGATAAACAACTTGTACTTTCCTTTCTTGTTTACTGATTACACGAGTGGCTTTTTCTGTTACTACCACATTTCTGTGATGAGTTGTTTTTCTAATTACAGCTAGAACCCATCAGAAAATACATTAGAGAAATATCTTGGAGGCATCACCATTTATGTGAAATTGGAATTAAATTCAACCATAAAGTAGCAAAAGCAGTGTAAGTTACTGATTGAGATACATGAATTTTATTGCTTTTGGATTACCCCATTTGATCAAACTCATGTGAAAAATTATTTTTCTTTTATTTAATAATGTCTCTCAATGCAAACTTGTTTCCTTTCTCTACACATATGCTATTTGCCCATTTGATAGGACACAGAGAGCTGGGCTTGAGACCGCCCAATCCTTCTCTCTACCCACTATCTCCTGCCTCAGTTTCTTCCATCTGGTCAGATCCCTTAGCCTCTGCCTTTAGTGCACAAAAGATTCTGTACATGAAGATGCAGGCACTTAATTGTTCCACATGATAAAGGCTGGAAGACAAAATATTTTCTTTCCTCTGAGAAGATAGGAAAGATTTTGGCTCCAGTGAAATGCAGAACAGAAAAATTTAGTGGTGTTTTGTAGGTGTTTTGATGGAAGAGTGTGGGGTGAGGAGAATTTGTTTTACTCAGTGTGCCTATTTCCTGGTCCAGATTGTATTTCTGTCCAAGTTTACCTGTGAAGAGATGTATCTTCCCTTATATCACCTCCTTTCCCAATCTGGGACAGCATTGGGCTGCACGGGAGCTTAGTTCTCCTTACAAGGCAGTCTCATTTTTCCTCTTGCCAGAGACATTTTGGGGATGTTGCTCAGCTGTCAATAGGGAGAGGCAAGGGAGACCCAAGACTCTTGTAATCATTGTCTTTATGATGAAGAATTTTACTTGGAAATTCAGGTCAGATAAATTTCCAAGTTATCCATCTAAGCAACTCAGCTTCTTTAAGTGATAACTTCAATGATGAAAATGACTATGTTTTGCATGATTATGAATTGAATGGTGTTTGTTTTATGATTTAGATCTTTGTGTGGCTCTGAGTGCTATCACTGAAGAAATAGAAGGCATTTAAAAGTATATATTTAAAATATACTCTCTTCATCCTACATTTGCAAATGTGTTTCTATTATTTTGGTTACTCAATGAACTAGAACTAATTTTAGAAAGGATTGAACTCAAAATATGGTCTAAAATGTACTTATTTTTCTTTTCAGGGAATTGGTTCTGCTGACTAAAAAACAACCAAAAACTAACTTTTCTGAAATTGCCAGACTGGCCGTGTATATTAAAAATCTGCATCAGACATGTTGTGAAGGAGATGTAGTCGCATGTGTACTTGGCAGGGTGAGAGCCTCTCCTTTCTTAAAATTCACTTCAGGCTTTAAAAAAACTTACAATTCTAAAAACTCTAAAATTCGAAACAATAACAACAAACCTTACAACTCTTAAAGAAAGGTGACCATGATATGTAATGAATCTAAAATGAAGTAATGAGCACTTCTCAATATTACCAGTAGAATTGACAGTAGTGTCTCCCCTCTTCTCTCATCCCAAGTCAGGCAATGATTTTTTTCTTCCTTCCTTCCCTACTTTTCTCCTTCTACTCCTCCATCTCTTCCTCCCCCACTTCCTTTCCTCCTTACTTATCCTGTCCTTCTTCACTTTATTCTGTTACTCTTTAATTTTTAGAGCTGACCTTTAATTTCCTTAGAAATAGGGTTTGTATTTCATTCATCTTTGAATCCCAAGAATTGCAACTGAGGGCCCAGGCCATATCAGCCTGGAGGATAAAAGAAGCATGAAGACAAAGAGGTCGGTGTGGGGTTTGGGGGCATGGACACCATAGAATTCCCCCGCCCCTCATCCAAGTGTAAAGTCTTCAAATGCCAGAGAAGGAAAAATTTTAACTGTCAAAAATTCAACGAGGCTTTAGTAAATCACAGATTACAAGTCCTGTTCTTATTATTTCCGCAAATTAGAACATTGATTAATTTTCATCATGATAAATAAAACCCAGGAACAAAGAGAAGCTAGAATCCTAATTTCATGGGGATATCTATGACTCTTATGGACAGGAGCCCCCACCTTCAACTATTTTAGTCCCATTCCATGAAAGATTAAAGGATGTGAGTAACAGTGGAAATTAGAAATAGAAAGCCATTGCATAGACACTCAGTAGAATCCCTTGGATTCTGCAGCCTCAACTATTTACTTTGTAAATGGAATGGAATGGAGCCAGGGTCAGACCACACGTATTCTTTGGTACCATTGTGGTTGTCAAATCAGTGCCACATTCAGCCCTACTGCTGGGAAAGGTGACAGGAGCCACTGCTACTTTCATCTTGGAGATAGACAATATAATGTTGTTCTTGAGTTACTTTCTGTATGGCAGTAATCCCAACTAGTGCTGGAAGAAACACTACCTTGCATACTTAGAAGGAGTCCTGGCTTTTCAGGACAGGCAATTAGAATGTTATTTGCATGAAGGTTGGGTGAACTTGGGAGTAGAGTTAAAAGAAAGTGGAGGCCTGACAGACGCAATCATAGTTAAAGAAAATAAAACAAAATCTCTAATATCCTTTAAAACATAAATAAGGAGCCTCGGTGTCCATCGAAAGATGAGTGGATAAAGAAGCTGTGGTCTATGTATACAATGGAATATTCCTCAGCCATTAGAAATGACAAATACCCACCATTTGCTTCCACGTGGATGGAACTGGAGGGTATTATGCTGAGTGAAGTAAGTCAATCGGAGAAGGACACACATTATATGTTCTCATTCATTTGGGGAATATAAATAATAGTGAAAGGGAATATAAGGGAAGGGAGAAGAAATGTGTGGGAAATATCAGAAAGGGAGACAGAACGTAAAGACTGCTAACTCTGGGAAACGAACTAGGGGTGGTGGAAGGGGAGGAGGACGGGGGTTGGGAGTGAATGGGTGACGGGCACTGGGGATTATTCGGTATGTTAGTAAATTGAACACCAATAAAAATAAATTAAAAAAAAAAATAATACCTATGCCAAACCAGTAACTCCATTTCTGGTTCTACATCATGTCAGGAATGCCAGAACAATCTTCAATGATTTCATTGTATTGGCTAGTATTCACAGACAATATAGATAACTATAAATGGTTCTAGTATTCCTGTCTTGGTCCAAACTTTAAGGAAACAGGTTTAAAGTTACTGGCTTGACAACGGTATTGTTTACATGTTAAGGGATTTTTCACTCTTATTTTAGAGGTTTGAGTTTTTTAAAAGATTTTATTTATGTATTTGAGAGAGAGAATGTGCATGTGCATGAGCAACAGAGTAGGGATGGGGGTGGGGGTGGGTAATGCGTGTGAGGGGAGAGAATCCTAGAGCAGACTCCACACTAAGCACGGAGCCCAATGAAGGGCTCCATCTCATGGCCCTGAGATCATGACCTGAGCCAAAATCAAGAGTTCCACGCTTAACCAACTGAGCCACCCAGGCATCCTGAGGTTGTTTTGTTTTAATTAGTTTGATTTCTGAACATTAGTAAATGTTTTGTTTTCTTAGGATGATCATTTGATTTCCATTTAACTTATCCATTGGTGAATTATATTTAAAGATTTCTTAATTTTTAACCATCTTTAGGTTGCTTAAATCAATTTAATTTTGTTATATTTCTGGATTTTACATATATATAATTTTCAAATTTTTGCATTTCTGTTTACATAAAATTGGTCTAGAACTTCCAGTATTTGGTAGTCTAGAACTACCAATACTTTTGGTATTCAGTTATGCTAACTTCCAAAAATTACACTGTTTTTCCTTTCAAAATCTCTGAAATAACTTCATAGTATTGAGAATTACCTGCTTTGTGAAGGTTTGAAAGAACTTGTCCATGAAACTGGAGCAGGACTGGAGACAGAAACCTGGGTGACAGCTTTTCCATTTCTTTTGCTATAGATTTATTTTGACATTTTTCAGTCGATCCTCACTACTTATTCACGCACTTGTGAATTCACCTATTTGTCAAAATTCATTTGTAAGCCCCAAATCAGCACTCAGCACTTTTATGGTCATCTGCAGGCTGACCGGTGTGTGCTCAGAGCCGCGAAGAATTGGGAGTTGTGTGATGCCCATAATCCTGGCTGGGGGGGACTACTGAGTCAACAGCCCTAGGGAATGCCTTCTTGTTTTAGCTCTCATACTGTAAATAAGTGTCCTTTCTGCAGTCTAGTGCCACATTTTTCACATTTGTGTGTGTGTGTGTGTGTGTGTGCGTATGTGTGATTTAGCTGTTTGAAATGGCCCTCAAGCATAGTAAGTGCTGAAGTGCTGACTGGGGTTCCAAAACACAAAAAAAGTCATGATGTACCTTAAGGACAAGCTAATGTGTTAGATGTATTAGTTCAACATTAACAAATCATCAATACATATTAAATAAGGGGTATTTAAATAGAAACACACATAAAACAAGGCTATATCTTGATCTGTTGACAACAAAAATGTGACAGAGGCTTATAGGAAACTAGTCTTGGATTCCCCTTAGAGCTGATGAGTTCGTATTCACAAATTCAGTGAATTTATAACTGTTGTGACTAATGAGCATCAATCAAATGTTGTGACTAATGAGCATCAATCAAATGTTGTGACTACCATTTTTCGGTCAGGTTTTATAATATACATTTTTAAAATAAAGTTTCCTTTATGAGCATCTTCTCACTGAGGTATTGGGTTCTACATAATATTGCTATTGGATAACTAAAAACATCAAGCATATAATTATAGTTCTTTTCTCCATGTAGTTGCATTTTCGCCTTTATTTAGCTTTGCAAAGGTCCTACCTAATGTACTGGTCTTCTCCCAGGGAAAGTTTTTGGACTTATTTACTAATTCTGCTAGGTTTCTGCTTTTAATTTTATTAGCCTTCTCAGGTTTGTGTAGCTGTTTTTAGTTCAGTTGTTTGGATTGACTTCTTACTTTTTCTGTACTCATTCTTTTTCAATAACATTGTTAACAAGAATGATTTCAGTTGAACATCATTTCTTTGATACACTATTTTCCAGTTTGTTTATTTATTTATTCATTTTAAGAATGTTAATTCCAAGATAGTCAACATAGTGTCATATTAGTTCCAGGTATACAGTGTAGTGATACAGCAATTCTGTGCATTACCCAATGCTCATCATGATAAGTGCACCTTTTCTACTGTTTATTTTTCATATTGATTTAATTGTCTTTTTATTAGAGTATTTCTCCCAATGCTTTTAGGAATGATACATGGGTTATTTATTACCTTTGAACTGTATGTCCTAGAAAGTTTTCTATACTTATCACTGCTTATAACATTACATGATACTTCACAACATCACATCAATTCAAAAAGCAAGTAATCTGTATTGTAGATGTTAATTTTTAATGTTAACTCTACCTAATCACTCAGTCAACATAATTCAATTTTACATTGCCGAGTTCTCTCTCGTTCTTTGACTTCAAAGCACTATTGGACCAACATTTTGGGGTTGTATAATAATTGCTATAGTACAGACTTTTAAAAAAACAATTTCTTTGTGCCAACTGCTAATTCTAAGCACTTCACTCTTATTCAGAAAACACTTTTTTAGTACTTTACCTGTGCCAGGCTCTTTTTTTTCTTCCTAATAATTATTAAGCCATTTAATTCCCATAATCTTAGCAAGTATTATTTTAACCCCATTTTATAGATGAGGAAATTGAAGGAGAAAAGGCTAAGTACCTTGCCTAGGTCACTCAGTTGGAAGATAGCAGTCAAGACTAGAAATCAAGAAGTCTGACTTCAGACCCAAAGCTGTCAATCACTGTACTGGTTTATTTTTCCAGTGATGATTGCAGAAGATGATAGGGAGAAAGACTGTATTCTTACAGTTTCTTTCATCAATTTTCTTCCCCCTCTTTTTTTTTTATTGGAGTTCAATTTGCCAACATATAGCATATCACCCAGTGCTCATCCGCCAAGTGCCCCCCTCAGTGCCCGTCACCCCATACCCCCACCCACCTCCCTTTCCACTACCCCTTGTTCATTTCCCAGAGTTAGGAGTCTCTCATGTTCTGATATTTTCACTCATTTCTCTCCTTTCCCCTTATATTCCCTTTCACTATTTTTTATATTCCCCAAACGAATGAGAACATATAATGTTTGTCCTTCTCCGATTGACTTACTTCACTCAGCATAATACCCTGCAGGTCCCTCCACGTTGAAACGAATGGTGGGTATTTGTCGTGTCTAATGGCTGAGGAATATTCCATTGTATACATAGACCACAGCTTCTTTATCCATTCATCTTTCCATGGACACCGAGGCTCCTTCCACAGTTTGGCTATTGTGGACATTGCTGCTATAAATGTTGGGGTGCAGGTGTCTCGGTTTTTCTCTGCCTCTGTATCTTTGGGGTAAATCCCCAGCAGTTCAATTGCTGGTCGTAGGGCAGGTCTATTTTTAACTCTTTGAGGAACCTCCACACAATTTTCCAGAGTGGCTGCACCAGTTCACATTCCTACCATCAGTGCAAGAATGTTCCCCGTTATCCACATCCTCTCCAAAATTTGTTGTTTCCTGTCTTGTTAATTTTCCCCATTCTCACTGGTGGGAGGTGGTATCTCATTGTGGTTTTGATTTGTATTTCCCTGATGGCAAGTGATGGGGAGCATTTATTTTCTCATGTGCTTGTTGGCCATGTCTCTGTCTTCCTCTGTGAAATTTCTGTTCATGTCTTCTGCCCATTTCACGGTTGGATTGTTTGTTTCTTTGCTGTTGAGTTTAATAAGTTCCTTATACATCTTGGAAACTAGCCCTTTATCTGATATGTCATTTGCAAATATCCTCTCCCATCCTGTAGGTTGTCTTTGAGTTTTGTGGACTGTTTCTTTTGCTGTGCAGAAGCTTTTTATCTTGATGAAGTCCCAATAATTCATTTTTGCTTTAGGTTCCCTTGCCTTCATAGATGTATCTTGCAAGAAGTTGCTGTGGCCAAGTTCAAAAAGGGTGTTGCCTGTGTTCTCCTCTAGGATTTTGATGGAATCTTGCCTTACATTTAGATCTTTCATCCATTTTGAGTTTATCTTTCTGTATAGTATAAGAGAATGGTCTAATTTTATTCTTCTGCATGTGGCTGTCCAATTTTCCCAGCACCATTTATTGAAGAGACTGTCTTTCTTCCAGTGGATAGTCTTTCCTGCTTTTTCAAATGTTAGTTGACCATAGAGTTGAGGGCTCATTTCTGGATTCTCTATTCTCTTCCATTGATCTATGTGTCTATTTTTGTGCCAGTACCACACTGTCTTGATGACCACAGCTTTGTAGTACAACCTGAAATCTGGCATTGTGATGCCCCCGGCTCTGGTTTTCTTTTTCAATATTCCCCTGCTATTCGGGGTCTTTTCTGATTCCACACAAATCTTAAGATGATTTGTTCCAACTCTCTGAAGAAAGTCCATGGTATTTTGATAGGGATGTGTAAATTTCCCTGGGTAGCCTTGACATTTTCACCATATTAATTCTTCCAATCCATGAGCATGGAATATTTTTCCATCTCTTTGTGTCTTCCTCCATTTCTTTCAGAAGTGTTCTGTAGTTTTTAAGGTATAGATCCTTTACCTCTTTGGTTAGGTTTATTCCTAGGCATCTTATGCTTTTGGGTGCAATTGTAATTGGAACGGAGTCCTTAATTTCTCTTTCTTCAGTCTCATTGCTTGTGTACAGAAATGCCATTGATTTCTGGGCATTGATTTTGTATCCTGCCACTCTGCAGAATTCCTGTATGAGTTCTAGCAATCTTATGGTGGAGTCTTTTGGATTTTCAATGTACAGTATCATTTCATCTGCAAAGAGGGAGAGTTTGACTTCTTCTTTGCCTTGTATTTCTTTTTGTTGCCTGATTGCTGAGGCTAGGGTTTCTAGTACTATGTTGAATAGCAGTGGTGAGAGTGGACATCCCTGTCTTGTTCCTGATCTTAGGGGAAAGGCTCCCAGTGCTTCCCCATTGAGAATGATATTTGCTGTGGGCTTTTCATAGATGGCTTTTAAGATGTCGAGGAATGTTCCCTCTATCCCTACACTCTGAAGAGTTTTGATCAGGAATGGATGCTGTATTTTGTCAAATGCTTTCTCTGCATCTATTGAGAGGATAATATGGTTCTTGATTTTTCTCTTGTTGATATGATCACTAATGGCTTTACGAATGTTGAACCAGCCTTCCATCCCGGGGATAAATCCCACTTGGTCATGGTGAATAATCTTCTTAATGTACTGTTGGATCCTATTGGCTAGTATCTTGTTGAGAGTTTTTGCATCTGTGTTCATCAAGTATATTGGTCTATAATTCTCCTTTTTGGTTGGGTCTTTGTCTGGTTTTGGAATGAAGGTGATGCTGGCCTCTTAGAACAAGTTTGGAAGTACTCCATCTCTTTCTATCTTTTCGAACAGCTTTAGTAGAATAGGTATTACTGCTTCTTTAAACGTTTGATGGAATTCCCCTGGGAAGCCATCTGGCCCTGGACTTTTGTGTCTTGGAAATTTTTTGATGACTGTTTCAATTTCCTCCCTGGTTATCGGCCTGTTCAGGTTTTCTGTTTCTTCTTGTTCCAGTTTTGGTAGCTTATGGTTTTCCAGAAATCCGTCCATTTCTTCTAGATTGCCTAATTTATTGGCGTATAGCTGCTCATATATGTTTTTAAAATCATTTGTAAAAAAATAAAAATAAAAAAAAGAATAAAATCGTTTGTATTTCCTTGGTATTGGTGGTGATTTCCCCTTTTTCATTCATGATTTTATTAATTTGAGTCTTTTCTCTTTTGTTTTTAACAAAGCTGTCTAATGATTTCTCTATCTTATTAGTTCTTTCAAAGAACCAACTCCTGGTTTTGTTGATCTGTTCCACAGTTCTTCTGGTCTCAATTTCGTTGATTTCTGCTGGAATCTTTATTAACTCTCTTCTTCTGCTGGGTGTAGGTTTTATTTGCTGTTCTTTCTCCAGCTCCTTTAGGTGCAAGGTTAGCTTTTGTATTTGATTTTTTTCCAGTTTTTTGAGGGATGCTTGTATTGCAATGTATTTCCCTCTCAGGACTGCTTTTGCTGTATCCCAAAGATTTTTAACATTTGTATCTTCATTCTCATTAGTTTTCATGAATCTTTTTAATTCTTCTCTAATTTCCTGATTGACCCTTTCATCTTTTAGCAGGATGGTCTTTAACCTCCACGGGTTTGAATTTCTTCCAAATTTCTTCTTGAGATTGAGTTCAAGTTTCAAAGCATTATGGTCTGAAAATATGCAGGGGACAATCCTAATCTTTTGGTATCAGTTAAGACATGATTTGTGACCCAGTATGTGGTCTATTCTGGAGAAAGTTCCATGTGCACTTGAGAAGAATGGGTATTCAGTTGCATTTGGATGTAAAGTTCTGTAAATATCTGTGAAATCCATCTGGTCCAGTGTATCATTTAAAGCTCTTGTTTCTTTTCTTCCCCCTCTTCTACTACCCTTTAAAAATTTGTATTGCCAGTAGTCTGTTCTTGGCCTTTTTTCTTTCTTATTTTACACATATAGTCCAAGATGGCTGGCCTGTGGTTTCAAGAGTAGAATTCAGTGGTTCATCACTTATATACAACACCCAGTGCCCATCAGAAGTGCCTCCTTCATGCCCATCACCCATCTACCCCATCCCCTGCCCATCTCCCTTCTAGCAACCTTCAGTTTGTTCTTTATCATTAAGAGTTTGTTTCATGGTTTGCCTCTTTTTCCAGCCTATATTCATCTGTTTCATTTTCTAAATTCCACTGGTGAGTGAAATCATATGTTGTCTTTTTCTGATTGATTTCGCTTAGCATAATACACTCTAACTCCATCCCTGTCTTGCAAATGGCAAGATTTCATTCTTTTGATGGCTGAGTATTATTCCATTGTATTTATATACTACATCTTCTTTATCCAGTCATCAGTCAATGGACACTTGGGCTGCTTCCATAATTTGGCTATGGTAAATACTGCTGCTGTGAACATAGGGGTGCATGTGTCCCTTTGAATTAGTATTTTTGTATTTAAGTAAGTATCTAGTAGTGCAGTTTCTGGATCATAAGGTAGTTCTATTTTTAACTTTCTGAGGAAGCTCCAAACTGTTTTCCAGTAAGCCCCATCATTTCTCAACTACATTTTCTCAATAACCCCCAAATATCTTATATATCATTTCCCCAAATACTTCATATTCTCTCACTTCCAGGATTTTTTATGTATGAAGATGAACAATTTTGGAATATTATTCCTCTTCATTAGTTTCCAAGCAACTTTTATTTGTCTTTCAGGACTCAAATTGTTTAATATCTACACTCTGACCTCCATCCAGTCTGGATTTCCAATCTTTTTCCTTCCAGAGTGTCACATATGTGCTTCTCTTACAACTTCCATTATACTGCATTATGATTGTTGTTTACTTATTTGACTCTAATTATATATTGTGAGTTTAAGTTTAGAGATTAACTTATTCATACACACATGTACATAATTATTTGTGTATTATTATTTAAATAAATATGTTAAATATGTAAGCTTAATAGTAATATTATAGCAATATATGTGGTAAATTATAGGGACAAAACGTATTCTAAGCTGGAATCCTAAAACAATAGCAACAATAGCAAGACAATAAAACCTTCATTTGTATTTTGTGGAGCTAACCATGGAAACAATAATATCATCTGTCTCCCCTAAGTTGTTTAAGAGATGTTTAAAGAGCTTGTTGACACTTAAGTAAGGTCAAATAGAGAAACCTTCTTTTTTAGAACAAGTCACTATAAATGACCTTTTGGTCTCTCAGTTTGCCAAGGATAAAGCAACACATGATGCCAAGTTTTTCTCTGGCTTTCTAGTAATAGCAATAAAGATAAATAAGTTCAGAATGAAGTCATCAAGAATAACTGCTCCTTTTTATGTTTTATAGAGCCAGCTTATGAACTATACCTGTTCTTCACAGTCAATCCCATCCAGTAAAATTGCTCCATGCTGTGCTCTGCCTGTGCCGTTCCAAGGGGAATGCATTATCAACTCAGAAAATGATGATAAACCTGATCTTCCATCCTTGCCCCTCAGCAGATTTACAGAAGATCGATTTGTATGCAAACAATTTTCCGACAAGCAAGACGACTTCTTGCAAGAGTAATACAGATTTTTGTAAAGTCTTAGTAAGGGAATATTATATTTATGGATTTTTATGGGAAAGATTGAAGACTTGAATGATCAGAGGCTAGCCCATGATGTAAATGAGTGACTACATGGGAACTGTGATCAAGAGGAGATGCTTGATGGAGTCTAACGTGGCAGCTACCTATACAGTTCCAGCCACTCATTAGCATATATGAATGAAGGCTTTGAGTGGTTAGGTCTACTGTATTTTGAAAGAAGCTGGAAGTTGCTTGATCTTTAAACGTTGACAACGAATACAGGAATTTTTTAAAACACAGTATGGGTCAAGCGTTTGCAAACTTTGCCCTAAGGTACTCACCCCTAGGTAAGGGCTTCAGATTGGTGTGCCTGGAGAGCTCTTCTATTCTAATTAATTTAATAACTACTACCAAAGCCATGGTGTGGCACTTAAAAGACTAGAGAGATGGAATATTAACATCTCCAGTGTCCATTCAGAAATGCATATTAATTTGTGCAAGACAAACTGATTTCGGTATGTAATATTAAAACAATATTGCTGTGTGATTGAAGTATTTCCTAAGTCATTTTGTGAAGCATTATTTGGAGCAATTAAACTCCAACAAAGCATAAGAATCTGAATTTTCCTCAAAGCTCTTTGTAGGATGATTTTAACTATATTTCTGAAAATACATTTGATACGGCTTATAAAAGTAAATGGCACTGCCTGAACCCACTCATTCCTAAACTTGCATTTGGTACCAGAGAAGTCGATAGGTACAACTTCCTAGTGGAAATCACATTCAGCCATGAGTTAGGAGACTAGAGTTCCAAGTCTAGCTTTGTTGTGCATAAACTTTGGAATGTAGGTCAAGCCACTTAATTTCCTTAGGCTCTTGTGTTCCAACTACTAACTCAGGTGGTTGGATAAGATCCCTTCCAAGATGTCTCTTATGATTCTGTGATTCCTTTGTAAATATTCTAGGGTCCAAATTTCTTGTAACCCAGAACAATGTGTAGATTATGCTTGGACTACTCAAGCTTAAAAGCTTATCTAGAAAAGAGGGGAAGATGGCGATTTAATACCTAGCTAGTACTTTCTATCAAAAAATATCTAAAACTTTTATAATCTTGCCTCAAAGATGATTGAAGATGAAGTACTCTCATCCAAACACTGGATATTAATTTCTCTTAAAAGTAAGTAGTGACGCTGAGCCAGGAACTATCCCCTAATCAGATTGTTTTAATTTCAAGTTCTGAATCGGACACCACTCCTGTCTGACTTTGGAAAAATCATGTAGGTTTATTGATTCCATTTCCTTATCTCAAAATGTAGTCAATAAAACCTCCCTGCCATCTTCCCAAGGTTTCCAAATGCCTAAAATCAGTTAAAATATTGGATAAATTTCATAATAATGATTGGCTTTTGAAAGAAAACTCATGGCTTTTGAATTTTACTGTTTCTAATATGGTTTATGTGGGTACAGGTTTCTTTATGAATATTCAAGAAGACATTCAGAATTGGCAGTTCCGGTGATTTTAAGAGTGGATACAGTATATCAGAATTTATTGGCAAAATGCTGTAAATTAGAAAATCCTCTGGAATGCTATAGCCATGGGGTAAATTCCTTTTTATTTTTGAACTTGTTGCTCATTAGCCATTACCAACATAGGAAAAATTCCAGTGCTATTAGTAGTGCCATATTTTGTAAAATAATTGTGCGTATTCTTGCTAAGTGCCAACACTGCACAAGAAGTATGATTTCCATCTAAACCAAAGGCCACATCATCATACAACTCTGTACATGAGTCATTGTCATATAGATTCTATGATTCATGAAAACTTCTCTGTGCGATCTTCTCTTTTAATGGGTGTCTGCTTGGCACTGTAGCAGGAAACAAAAAAGCACAGGATATTAGGGTAGGGAAAGGTTGACTATTTCCATTAAGCAGTCCTAGAAACTGTCCCTGTTTCAGGCCAGAAATCATATTGTTCACAGGCAGCAGCTCTGTGATGCATGTGACATGAAGAAAAGCAGGTGACCTTACCTATCTGACCAGAAGATCACTTATCCTTGGATTACCAGGAGCCAGGTGGTTCTGGCTTTTGTTATTCTAAGCAATGGTTTACATATTCACAGAGGGTGGGGTGGTGGTAGAGGATTGAAGGCATCTCTTATCCTGTCTGCGCTCAAGCAGGTTCATCTACCACCTTTCTGTTCCCAGAGAGAAGAATCAATGAAGGTAATTTATTCCCCTGTAAGTGAGCACTCTTGGCAGCCCCAGTAGACCTCCGCAATAGTCATTATTGATAATAGCACCTTCAGGGACATGGATGTTTAGAGTTCACAAAGTAACTTTACAACCAGTGTCCCATTTTATCCTAACACCAGCCCAGTTACATGGGAAATGCCAGAATTATTAACTGCATTTTATAGATGAGAGTATAGAGTTTTAGAAGGCTTGAAAGACTTGCCCAACATCACACAGGCAGTAAGGACAAGGCTAAGGGTAAAGTTCAGGCAAACAGTTTGCAAATCTGCTAACATTTTCGCTGTAACAAACACTGGTTAGTAAGATCAGATAGACTGGGTCTTTTAAGTTATGATAACTGATCCTCTTAGTGAAGAGCTAAGCCTGAAAGGTCACTTGTATTTTCCCAGTGGAACTTTATGTGTGTGGTTGAAGCACTCTTTGAACTAGCAGTTAGTTCTGAGAATTCCATTTGCTTTGCTTCAATGTGTATTTGTGAGGTGTTTTACTAAATAGGAGGCTGTTACATGTTTTTATTAAACTGTGACTTTTTAATATGTATCTGTATTTCTATGCCTATATCTGTATCTTTGTATCTATGCTATTTATGTAAAAAGGCTGTATTATAACCACACACTCTGACCAAACTAGGCCTGTAAACTACTTTTAAGGATCTCTTTTTGGCTTGATGAATGATGTGCATTATGCTTGTAAAATACACCATTTCTACCCACACATGAGTTTATATCACCAGAAACTAAATATCACTCTTGTGGTGCTTCTTTTCTCCACAAAGTACATGGCCATTCCTGTTTTACAAAAACATGTTTTTCAAGACTTGCGAGATCACTAAGTAAATAAAGCCCTGGGTTTAGGAAAACAGTTACATTGAACTTTTACAGAAGACGGTTTTGCAATCTTACCTCAAGATACGCTGTTACAGTGATAATCACTGAATGTCTTTATTTTCCAGAAAGAGATGTTCCAAAGAGTGATTCGTGAAAGCCATGAGCGTGTAAAAAATCATTGTGATTTACATGAGAAATTAGGAGATGCTTACTTCCATGACAGGTATGCTTTCAAGATATTGTCCAGATTTATACTTGTGAGTTTTTGTTAACTCCTGATGCTGAGAGTTGCTGAGTCTACATCCAACCTTAAAATCTCAGAGGCCAAAGAAAAAATTAAATGAGTCCAAAATTAACCTAGCTATCTTTGTCTTGATACAAATGTCCACATAGTCTCAAGTGTTTTATGTGGCTTTCTAGGTCGGTTTCTGGATTCTGGTCAATATCCAGAGGTTAGGGAACCAAGCAGGCCCTGGCTGCCTTCCTGTACTCTCTTTGGGGTCTTCTCCCTCCCAACTGGACATTTATTTTGGGGTTTCACCTGCAGTTTTAGGGTTGCTTTGTCAGTTTCAAGTCATGTCATATAGTAAATTTAGTATTTTCACCATGGGTAAAAGATGGGTAGAGGGTAGAGATGAATAGATACCATAACTATTTGCCAGAGAGAATACCCGAATCCCTTGTGTGCAGAGAGACTGGTAAGTCTGTTGTCTTTCAAAGATTAATATGCTAAAAACCAAAAACCAGTTTTTAGTCATCTTTAGAGTCTTACTGTAATAGTCTATTTAGAAGAAGAGTGTTGAGAAAAAATCAATTTGAATAGTGTCCCATAAATTGAGCTTAAAATTAAGACTCTACTTACATTACATCTGCTATTGTCCCATCAGCCAAAGTAAGTCATATGGCCAAACTGAGCCAAGAGGTAGAGAAATAAACTCAACCTCCTGATTGAAAGATCTGCGAAATATTGTGTCCATTAAAAAAATACATATTTCTCACAACATGACTTGATTTGGCTAATGAAATGCTAAAATTTGGGGAGCAGAAGCTTTAACAACCAATGCAGACTTTCCTATTTTCTCCTTTTCTTCTTACACAATAGCCAGATACATTTGAGATGGTAGCTCATCTATCTGCTTTGGTTCCACAATGATCCAGATAAGCAGAACCACCATGCCAAATTGCACCAGACATGTGGCTTGAGTAAGAAATAAACCTTTGTGGTCTGAAGCCATGCAACAAGGTTGAGGTTTTTGTTATTGTTACAAAACCTAGTGTATTTAAACTAATACAAAAATTGTGCAGGAATTAAGTGATATTTTAAAATAACAAATAAATACATAAATAAAATTAATGTCCAGAATAACGGGTCCAGAAAAAATTATTTTCTCAAATAGAATATTTGGCTTATTACTTCTATATTGTATTCAGTTGCTACTGTCTAGTTTAAGGATTAGGTCTATGGTTCTCAAAATTTAGAGTACATCAGAATTACCTGGAGGACTTGTTAAAACACAGCCTTGTCCCCAGAGTTTCTTTTTCAGTAAGTCTGGGATGGGGCCTGAGAATTTGCATTTCTAGTAAGTCCCCAGGGCTGCTGATACTGCTAGTCCATTAGTTACACTCTGAGAACCACTGGATTAGGTTTCCTGTTTATTGGATGTTACAGCTAAATTCTTTCCCCAACTCCACTATAATATAAATGTAATGATTGATTCTGATTGTTTTTTGTCTTCAAACCAGGTCAGTAGAGCCTTTCTCCTTAAAATCTGTCTCATATCCCTCTATTTCCAGAACCACTCTCAGTGCAGGCTATCACTATCTCTCACCTGGATTTCTGGAATGGCCTTCAACTGCTTTTTCCCTCACATCACACCTTGCCCATTTTCATTCATTTTTTTAAATGGCAACTACAAATATTTTAAGAACAATGCAAATCTGAATCTGTAACTAAGCTTTCTTCCTTTGCCTGTCTCCAGTCCCCCGTCACTAACCCCCTCCGCAAAAAAAAAAAAAAAAAAAAAAAAAAACCCACAAAGCCAAAACACAATCACATTCCCACTTTCACTCCCCTTCACCTGACTCACTTTATGTTATTGTTAGATCTTAGCTCACATGCCATTTCCTCCAGGAGGCCTGCCCGACCTCCCTGGGATCAGATTAGATGCCATTCTCTGTGTACCGTCAGTGCCTACAGTCACTACATTGAGCGTACCTGCTATCTCACCCATTAGGGTGTGAGCCCCATGAAAGTAGAGCCTATTTGCTGATTGTTGCTGTCCCCCTATTCCTACACATTATAGACTACCAACACGAGCTTTAATGGCCGTGTATACATTTATTTCTGAAGCTATTTACTAAGTCTGATTTTGTAGCCATACAAATTAGCTCTCATAGTGTCTGTGATAAGTACTTCTTCCCAAAAGGATCATAGTAATGTGTGATGTGTGAAGAGGATTCCAGGTATACTGAATAAGTAATCGGGCCATTAGAATAAGGACTAAAACTATTTAAACCCTGTTTAATGCTTTGTTCAACCTAAGCTAGAGATTGTCAAATAATGAGGAAACTCTAGAATTCTTCATTTTAGGCAAATAGTCATTGCCAAGAGTAAGAGAAAATTATTCTTCCAGGCTCATAATCCTTTATACTAAGAAGGCCCCACAACTATCTGCGCAAGAGTTGGTTATGTTCACAAAGAATATGGCAGCTGCTGCCACCAAATGTTGCCCTCTTAGAGATGAGCAACAATTTGCCTGCATGGAGGACTTGGTAAGTACGTCCATGACTTCATGTTTGCCTGTTCTTGAAGTCCTAATCTCCAGTAATCAATCTCATGTTTTTGGATGCTTCTGTGATCTCTCAGTAGAGCTTAATATTCCCATCCCCAGAAGAATTTCTTTTAGGCCAGCTCATGCCAATTGTCTTGATTAGCAGCAGAGGTAAGATGGTTACTTCCTTAATGGTGGTGGTGTCAGACTCAATGAGTCTTTGCTTGGATCATACCCCAGGGTCTAATTCTTGGATTTGCAATTCTCTGTGACACCAGCTGGCTGTCCTACAGTTTAACTCATTCTGACACTATCTACCTGATGATAGTGTCAGATCCCACAGGTTAAGGGCTCAGTCCTATAAGACTGCTCCCATCCCGCTTCAGATAACAACCGCAAGTTCAGGTTGCTCCCTATGATTCTGACTGATCAGCTATAAATCTAAGATTCCCATGACCACATCCTCAGTTCTGATTAATTTGTTAGAGCAGTTCATAAAACTCAGAGGAACACTTCCTTAAATTTACCAGATAAGTAAAACATATGGTAAAGGAAATAGGTGAACTTCCAAATGAAGAGATACATAAGGTGAGGTCTGGGACCATCCTGAGTACAGAAGCTTCTGTTCCTGCAGAGTTAGGGTGTGTCATTCTCTTAGTATATGGATGGGTTCACCTACCTGGGAGCTCTCCAACACCCATACTGTTGGGATTTTATAAAAGCTTCCTTATGTATACATAATCAATTATTAACTCCATTGCCAGCCCCTCTCCCCTCTCTTAAGAATGGGAGGGTGGTGCTGAAAATCCAAGCTTCTGATCACGGCTTGCTGACTGAGGTCAAAAATCAAATATTTATATTTTCTATTATCTCACATCAAACTCACAAGTGTTAAATTTATTAGAATAACACCAGTGTGTCCATTTACAATGAGAAATGTCTTTCCAATGGCACAATAATTGGGCCTAATAACTAGAGGACACTTCTTCCTGAATCAAAATACTTAGGAAGTTGAATTAGAATATGGTTAGTTGTGCAAATGGAATTAGAAGAAGGGAACGGATAGTCTTAAGGGATATTTCTTCGAGGCTATCCTGAAGAATGAGAAATTATGTCTTCCTCACAACGGAGAACATCCCTCCAGACCCCTGTATGCTCATTTCTCCAAGATGTAGTTTCCAGATCTCTCTCAAGTGATATTCTTTTAACACTACTGAATTCTTGTTTGGTGACAGATTTCTCTGCCTTATGTTCTTGATAGAACATCTTTCTGCTAAATTTGTCTTTCTTCTGATAAAATAAAATATTTTGATTGCAGATTTTTTAAAAAAATTAATCACCTAGCTCTCTCTCCCTTTTATTTTATTATAAATTTTTAAATCTAGTCATGCCTTTCTTGAGGAACTCTTTCAATTACACTTATGTGTTCCTAAAACCTTATTTTTCTTTCAAAATTTTATTTATTTATTCATGAGAGACACAGAGAGGGAGACAGAGACACAGGCAGAGGGAGAAGTAGGCTACATGCAGGGAGCCCGACGTGGGATTCGATCCCGGGTCTCCAGGATCACGACCTGGGCTGAAGTTGGTGGTAAACCTCTGAGCCACCCAGGCTGCCCCTAAAACCTTATTTTTAAGTGATCTCTTTGGTACATTTAAAAATGACAAACTCATACATGAAATGTTGATGCTAACTGGTCTCAATTATTTTATCCCCAAATATATAAATGATCAGGAATTTGGGTAGTCATACTTGGAAAGGCATATAGGCAGGCTTGCAGACAGCATCAGGATAAGAATCAGACACACAAGGAGCAAGGCAAGATGACAGTTCTAGAAGAAGACAAGGAAATGAAAGAGATAACTGAAATAGGATCCAAGAATTTCTTACATCATTCATTCATTCATCCATTCATTCATTCATTCATTCATTCATTCAATAAATACTCATCAAGCACCTACCATATGCCAAGTTCAGTGGTGGTTACAGGTATTCATTAAAGAAATAGAAACAAATTGGATTTGAGCTTTTTAATTTGAACTCCACTCATCAATTTTACATTTGAATCAAATTAATAGTACTGTTGACTTGAGGCTTGCTTTTAATTTATTTTATTTTATTTATTTATTTATTTATTTATTTATTTATTTATTTATAGTCACAGAGAGAGAGAGAGAGAGAGAGAGGCAGAGACACAGGCAGAGGGAGAAGCGGGCTCCATGCACCAGGAGCCGGACGTGGGACTCAATCCCGGGTCTCCAGGATCGCGCCCTGGGCCAAAGACAGGCGCTAAACCACTGCGCCACCCAGGGATCCCTTGATTTTAATTTAAAAAAGCATAAGAAACTCCTACCTTAAGTCAACACTGGTCTATAAGCTGGACTGGGAAGGAACGTAGAGGTGGAATCCAAGTGAACTCAGCTTATTGAGAGGAAGAGGGGGGACAAGTCTGGGAACCAGACTGCATCTGACACTCCTACTTTTTCTCAAACAGTGAAATCTAGGCCAAATTAGTAGAAACCAGAATTTGAGAATGCTTAGGAGTCTTATTCTCTGTGGAGTAAAAAAAAAAAAAAAAGAAAAAAATAATTACCAAACCTTATGGCTCTTATTTTAATTCTCTTCTGAGAAAGGCAAAACTAATTCTTGGAGCTTTATGCAGAAGACATGAGGCAGAGCCTATCAATGCTGCTGTGGGCCACTGCTGTGATGACTCATATGCCTTCAGGAAGCCATGCTTTGATGATCTGCAAGTTGATGGAACTTACATTTCTCCTCCTTTATCCTGTGACCAAGTCATCAGCCTTAAAGAGAACTTGTGCAAAGCTCAGGAGGAGGAATTCCAAACTGAAAAACAAAAGTAAGAATCTTTGTTTAATTTGTTCATTAATTTGTTCTGCCAACAAGGGATCCGGTATAGAGAACTGTAAACTGGGCCCAGATATAAGTATTATGCAATGAATGGATCAGTTAAATGTTACATTGAAGGTCAACTAGAATTGAGAATATTCTGCAGTTTTGCAATATGGCTATCGTGGGTTGTTTCCTCAATTAGAACATTTTTTGAAGTCTATTGATCAGAAAATATTGACAGAAAAGTATACTAACGTATTTTTCCTAAAATGGGAAATTTGGAACATTTGTAAGTGTGTGTGTATATTACATACACATATATAATGCATATGAAAACATTTATAAATTAGACAATTTTATGAATATGTTATTATTTTGCAAAGTGTTATTCTGATTTGGTTGCCGTTACCAATACTGAAGCCTAGTGGTCAGAAATGTTGCCAGTAGAATACAATGTCCAGACATTTAAGCAGAGTTTCCCAATATGCAATCTATGTGAAAAGGGCTTCTGGATGAAGTCAGTAATGGAGTATGTAGGTTGACTGGAGAGTCTGTTGACCTGGGCCAGCCTCAACCATTCTCAGCTGGGCTTGCTCAAGAGTCAGCTGCTAAGTGAGCTGGGAGCTGGTTGGCCTAAGATGGCCTTGTCCAGGATGCTTTGTCTCTGCTGCACGCGATCTTTTTGCCCCCAGCAGGCTAACCCAGGCTTCTTCACGATAGCCGGGAGAAGGTGGATGTGTGGAGGTCTCTTGAGGCCCACGTTTGAGACCCTGCATGTAAGGTAGGATAGGGCCAGCCCAGATGAAAGGGGTATAGAAAAAGACTTCATTTCTTGATAGGAAGAGTTGGAAAGTCACATTGTAAAGGTCATGAATACAGAGAAAGATGGACAATGGGTCTATTTTTTGTAATCAATCTGCCACATGTGGATCATTAAAGCAGTTGTCAAAACTACAGAAAATTATAAATGGTGGAAAGAGAGGTGATTAACTGGGTCTGAAGTCATCAGAATTGAGGGAGAATAAGACTCTCTCTATGTGGCAGGAATAAGTAGGGATGAAAAATGTTAGAGTTTGATAATATGTACTCAAAGGAGCTATGGCTTTTTTAAAAGAGGATGCAGAGGGCAGCCCCGGTGGCACAGCAGTTTGGCGCCGCCTGCATCCTGGGGTGTGATCCTGGAGACCCGGAATCGAGTCCCATGTCGGGCTCCCTGCATGGAGCCTGCTTCTCCCTCTGCCTGTGCCTCTGCCTCTCTCTGTGCGTCTATGAATAAATAAATAAAATCTTTAAAAAAATAAAAAAAAATAAAAGAGGATGCAGAGAAGAGAAGCTGGAAGCAGTAGGAGACTTAGATACTAAGGTAAGTGGAGTTCAAGCAAAAAGAGCTCCTCTTGGAAGGTCCTGGGGGAAGCTGTGTCCTCTGGGGAGCCTCATGTTTTCATGTAGAGCAAGACGGAGGAAGAGAAGCTTCAGAAGAGAAGCTGTGGATATAGGGACGTTTTCTTGAGAAAGCCTCAAGTTACAAAAGAGACAGAGGATCAGGAGAGCAGTAGACGGGTCAGATTAGGAATGTACAAATGTCAGTATGATGACAGATGACCTGAGAGGCTCAGATTTCAGACTCTGACTGAGGCTGAGGTGACTGAGGCATCAGGGGCTTGGCTGTAGAAGTAGCAAATCAGCACACCCAACTGTAGGCAGCTGATTTGCCCTTTGCCACTGAGAGCATGAGGTGATTAAGATCTCACAGATGGTTGTTGGCCTTTTTTCCAATTCTCTCCACTCCTGCATAGATGGATTGAACGGAACACTTATTGTCAGGTCTTAGAAAAGAGACTACTTGTTTGCTGCTGCAGACCTAAGGACTGCCTTTCTTAGTGGCATCAAATCACCCATCTTTTTATCCCTATTCTGCTCCTGAGCTTGGAGCCAAGATACTCCCATGGTCCAGGCATTTTCCCCAGGAATGAATTCTGCTTCTGATGAGTATGATGTTAGAGGCCCCATCTGGAGTTGACCAAAGGTGACTGTTCTAGGAAAAGCCAAAGGGTGAAATTTGGTTTTCCCTGAATCAGCAGCATGCATTGAAAGTGCTCCAACCCCCAATGGTGGGGTGATTCCTTATAGTGCCCCTGGGCCTGTCCTTAGGAGAAAGCAAGTGAGCTCTAGTCCTCATAGTTCCTTCTCCCCCAGGATCGTTAGAATTGGTAGCCTACTATATTTCTAATTAATTTATTTACTCTACAATATCCACTTGCAGGATCTCAATATTACTCATCCAACAATATCATCTTTCCAAGTGAGGCAAAGTTTTTGTTGCCTCTGGAACATCCATTTACTCGTGGGCAGCAAGCACAGGCTGTTGCTTGCTCTGTTTTACCATAGCACTTGCAATTCTTAAGCCAACTGACCCTTGGAATCCTTTCTGCAGTCCCAAGGTGAGCCAACCACAAACTAGATGTTGACACTTCCCAATAAACACCCAAAGACCATCGTTAACATTTAGCTAGCCATTCTTTCGTTAGCTCAGGCTTAATGTGAGAACATAGGAAAACGAGGTCTCTGTCACTTCTATTGT